>NC_054406.1:10693007-10995864 GCF_017976425.1 Toxotes jaculatrix
AGGGATTAAATGGTCCTTCAGCTCTCACTTGTCATCCCTGTGGAAAGGTGGTGGCTTTAACCCTGTTTTTCTGTTCCTCCTCCAGCCCCACATCAGCCTCACATTGGAGAAACAAGACCTGGCAAAGATGGCAGCTGGACTTCACCTAGTTCTGAAGCGCTGCCAGTAAGTCTGTCCATTCACTGAGGTCACAGTTTCACTTCTCTATTGAAACCCAAACAACAGCTATAGCCCACAGTCACCTCCTGGTCAACCTTTAAATATTTTGACCGTCATTTCTAGGCAAGACCTGGAGCTCACACGCAGGCGTCTGATGATTCTGGAGAACAAACTGGGCAAAAATGCTCAAGCCCTTCAAGTGGAGCAGAAATGTCAGAACCTGCACGAAAGCTTCCTGCCTGCGCTCAACACCACTGTGGTCCTGGCCAACAAGCCCAAATTCCACACGACCACGGGCCTCTCTGATCCTCTCGCCTACTTACAGTAGAGCCAGGTGGAGTGCATTAGCACTCTACTGCACCCCTGTGGTCTTTTCCATATGGTGTTGCAAAATTGAATAAAATATCTCTCAACAAAATTATATTGGCCTGTTGAGAATCAATAAGTAACCCGCTCTTTGTTTTCTGCTGGGGATTAAGTGCTTTTAAAGGATGTTTCATTTTGGGAGTAAATAACAATTATTATATAACTAAATCATGTAAAAGTTCATTTAGGGGGTTGATGCAAGAAACTGACTCATGCTTGTTTTTTTAGGCTTTTGTTTTTAACCATGTGACCAAAAAAAAATATCTAAAGACAAGGGCAATAAAATAATCTAAAAAGAAGAAAACTGAAGAGTAGACAATAAAATATGAAAAATTTACAGTGGAGAGTTTTTGCTGGTGTTTTGGGGACGGGTGGCTGAGTGGATGAGGGTCTCGGACTGAGTTTGACCTCAGTATTTATGAAATCCTGATGGTCGTGAGTCCTTTTTGGTGACCTGACAAGACTCTCGTGTCTATCACTGTCTGTTAACACACACTTGATGGAGTGTATCAGTGCAGCATCGGAAGTGCGAGTCGGTGTTTAGTCGTTTGTTGTCCCCCGGGTGTCACCTCTTTAACCGGGTCAAATCTATTGTAGCAACGGCCCTTAGCAACGCGCCGGGTCCATGGAGACCGTCTGTCCGTGTATGTGTGTGTGTGTGAAGGAATGCCAGGCTACACGGGTCAATATACACCGAAAAGAAAACACACCGAGGTGTAATTAAACCTAACATTTATCACTTTTATGGACTTATCTCACACCGTCGCTCTGAGGTGAACATGGGTTGCGGCAGCTCCACAAACACCGCGGTCCATCCGCTGACACAGGCGGAGGTGAATGGAGACGAGGTAGGCTCCGTGTCACACAACCCGCCGCCCCAACCCGAAAATACTAAATTATTACAGTTATCTACGGTTAATGTTATCTACGGTTAAGTAGTCATGGAAGTAAGCTACCGAGGAGCCGTTACAAAATCTGTGTCATTACATTTTGTGAGTTCAGAGGAAGAGTTGATTAAATAATAACTAACTACAACTATCAAATCGTCTCTTAACGGTTTCTTTAAAAAAAATACGTAAATACACTGTTGCCCATAACGTCGGAATAAAATATATTTTACCTCTTCTCCTGAAATGATTGTGACACTGTGATTTACTTTTGATAGATAAAGTGTATATCTTCTCAAAACTTTATTGATCATTATTATCTTTCAATGTGATTATTGATGTGTATGAATAGGAATAAAAAGAGGAATGTGTCTGAAAATAAAATAATTCCAACTGTATGGGCAACAGTGTATATTACAATCAATTGATCTGTTAATTTCTTGCATAAATGGTGGACATGAACATCTGAATTTGCACGCTATCTGAAAAAGCAAAGCACTTACAGTAAAAGTGATCTTTATCCAGGTTCATTGTAGAGCTTTATGTTGATAATAATTATAGTACTGTATTATCATAATGATCTACTGACTGTAAATCATTATTATTGTTCCTGGGCTACTGTGTTCATGAGAATGTGTCAACACACAGATGCCACCATGACAACATCATGTCTGGGATACCATGCAGAACGTGGTTGGGATATAAAAAACGGTGTTGGGGTCGGGAATTTGTGTCTTTTGACTAACTTTTTCTGCATTCATATTGTGTCTGTGTCCCGTTAGGATGAGACAGGAAGTAAACTCAGTAGTCGCGGAGACTCTGCCGTGTCAAAGGGCACCACAGACAGCGGGGTGGGGATGGAGAAGATCCCGGTGTTACCTGGAGAGGTGCCCAGAAGACTCCCTCCACTAACATCTGAGTGCATCAGAGAAAGTGAGGCACACAGAATTACACAAGACGGTGGACATGTTTGACAAAGCTGCTGAACAAAACAGACCTTGTCACGTGTTTTTATTTTGTGTGTCTCACCCAGCAGCCAGCCCAGGATTGCTGCAGCAGGACAGCACACTGCAGGAGCGTCAAAAGTCCAGTGAGATCCTGGAAGAGCTGCTGAACCAGGGCATCATCCCAGTGGGACAGACCACAGAGAGGAGCAATGGAGCAGGAGAGGCCTACAGCATCATGGTGGGTACTGCACACTGGTTAATGTGGGAACAGACTCTAACACAGGGGTGGGCAAACTGTTCCACAAAGGGCTGGTGTGGCTGCAGGTTTTTGTTCCAACCAAGCAGCAGCACACCAGACTTGACTCATATAATCAACTGATCTCAGTCTTCAGACAGTTGATTGGTCAAACTGTGTGCTCTTCATTGGTTGGAACAAAAACCTGCAGCCACACCGGCCCTTTGTGGAACAGTTTGCCCACCCCTGCTCTAACAGGTCTACTATCTCTCATCCTACTGGTACATTTGGAGGAACTGAGCCATAATTAACTACATTTGTTTCACCTGTGTTTTCCTGCTGTGACAAATGAACATCTCAAACTTCCCAAAGGAGTAAAGAGGTTTTTTTTTTGGGGGGGGGGGGGGGGGGGTTGTGAAGATTCAATGCATTTTCCATTTTTTGAGCTCTTTCTGGAGCTGTCTCATCATCGCTGTCCACATTTTATTTCAATGTTTTCCTGTTGTGAGCAGTCTTTTCATTTCCTTTGTGCATTGCCTTTTAAGATAATAGTGTACTTAACAGCACACTCAAAAAGTAGCCAGACTACGTGAGTTTCAGTAAATGTGTATTCACCTGTAATGTTGAGATTGTGTGTTCTCTGTCTCCCCCTGCTGTGTGTGTGTGTGTGTGTGTGCCAGCTGGATGATAGAGATGTGATTAGGCGAAGGCCTCCTGCAAGACTGGAGTCTCTAAAGGCCAAAACGGTGAAAAGTCAGCCCAGCAGAGAAGAGATTGAGGAGAAGATAAGACTTGCTGAAGAGAGACGCAAGGTACAGTGTGTATGTGTGTGTGTACACGTCTGCTCTTTCTCTCCATCTCCCTCTCACAGTTGTTTTAATTTTTTCTCTCCAACACACTCGTCTGCTGCCTACCACATTCTTTCAGTTAAGGGAAGATGAGCTCAAGATGCGTTTAAGGACCCAGTCCGCGCGTGTTCGTTTCCGTGCCCCCCTCCCCAGTACGGAGGAGGACGAAGACACATCCCTCACCCCCGTGAAGCCTCTACAGTCACCCTGTGACCCGGCTCTACTGTTTCACAGCCAGACCACATGCACGGCGGCCGAGGGAGGAGGGTGTGTTAAAGAGGCTGGAGGTGACGGCAGAGTGTGTGAAAAAGAAACGGGCAGAGAAGAGAAGGGAGAAGGGAGAGAGAGGGGAGGAGCAAGGGGAGAAGTTGCAGAGCGGGTGAGTGAGGATGGTAATGAAGGGGAGGAAGAAGAGGAGTTGAACCAGGTGGAAGAGCTCCAGCCGGGGCAGCTCCTCACAGCGTCGGGGGAGCTGGAGAGTGATTCTAGCTTTCAACACGCAGAGGACAAAAGGGAGACATTTTAAATTAATACATGAACGAGCCATTAATTAGCACTAAGAGAGAGAAAAGAGAAAGGAGGCCAAAATACATTTGTAAAGTTTATACTGTTTGGAGAGAAATTGACAGATGGTAATTAGGCTGTGATTGGACAGTTAACATGAGGCTAATGTGGAGGTGAGCTGTTTGTGTTTTCACCATAAAAACACATCATTTCCACAGCAGGGACGCAGAAACTATAATAAAACCACAGCTCAATAATGAGCACAAAGGAATATGAGGGTTTTTCTTTCCAAAGCAATGTAATTCAACTCAACTCAGTGAATGCTTTAATAAATATGACCAAGACTTAATGTTCTTGCCAATATACCAAATTGATTTTTGATTGCATTTTATTTGTGGGGAAATTATATTGTTCAGTCTAATTTTGCATGCAAGGGGTGTACAGTTGTTCTGTTGGACATAAGATGGCGCTGTTTCAGTAGGTTGAAGTTAACAGCTCTCTGAAGTCAGTGCACACCATCTGTAAGATAAGCTATCAGAAGGAGGTTTTGGTAACACGTGAGGATGTGCCTTGTTTTGAAAAGATGCATAAGGTGAAGTTGTTATTGAGTAATAAAGTTCTCATTTTTCCCTACGTGTTGTTTGTGTGAAGGAGAGGTGTGTGGTTGGAGATTTGTCAGAATCCAAAAATGTAAGACTGTATGAAAAATAAACCCATTAACAAGAGTAAATTTTAACTTTTAGAGTAGTTTTTGTTTTCTGGGAGAGGCTGGGGGAGTTCAGTGTGACCTTGGTGTGACTTGGCTGTGGGTATTCAGCTGTTCCAGTGACCTTTGACCTTTAGCTTTTCTCTGCCTGACAGGTGTGTGCTAAAGCCAAATGGGTGACAAGCACAGAGTTACAGTTTCATATCCTCAGCACTACACCCTTTATTTTTATTTTTTTTAAATTAAACTGGGGGGAAGAAATCCCAGTTTGATATGTTAACATGCAAAACTCAATTTGTTTGACTTGATGAGAAATCAGGTTCGGTTAACATGGGAGCCACATTTATAGTATTACGTGTTGCTGGTGATTATTGTTGACATATTTATCCTACAAAATATTCCCTGTACATGTTATGTAGAGTGATCAGTTTGTGTATTTCTACATATTATTGGGAGAGAACATATAATTAAAGTTTTCAGTGGTGCCACGGCCAGTAACTGTAAAGCTATAAGAGGATTCAGACTAGTCAACATGCTGCACATGAGCAGAGACAACAAGGGGATGCAACCTGACCGGATCCCCATTGTTGAGCCTGGGAAACTCAATATTGGTCCCCCCTTTCAAGACTCAAGTCAGACTTTTAAGGGCGTGTGGCAGCATTAATAAAATAGTGAGCGAACAGAGACTCTGCAGAAAGAAGCTCTATCAGGTTACATTTCATTGTGATCTGGAGTCTTGCAGTGGCAGTTCACATTCAGATGGATGAGACAGCCTTTTCCATTAAGATTGTGGTTGTGTTTTTTATTACTAGCCTGCAGACAGCTCACTGAATCAGACCAAAAAAAGCAACAAATCTTAAAACGCACCTGTTAGGATCATGTGTTTTAGTAAATGTGATGATCTGCGGCTCAGTTACATATGACTGGTCATTAATGTCCAGGGACGTTATAAATGGACTATGAAGTGACTTAACTTCATTGGTATTGTGTGTAAAATGACACATAATTACATTTCCACTGCAAATGTGTCAACTCACGGTGTTACACGCAGTGACAGGATAAATGTAGGCCAGGCACAGAGCGCTCACGGAAGCGGAGCCGCCATGAATGATTAACAGCAGAGTTGCCTCTCACATTACTGGAGGTGAATTACTCATCCTGGAGATCCAGCAGTCAGCGCGGCGCACAGGAGGCCAAGCATCACAAGTTATTTTAATCATTGATGTTCAGAGACTGATCGAATTGATCCGTAGCTTGTTTTACTTGATCCTCACCCATCATAATAGACCTGCGTAATTGTGACGCACGGCAGCATTTGTGAAGTTAAAGTTCTTCTCACCTGATTTGATTATTGAAATGTGATCACCCGCTTGTTCAGATAATGATTCAGCAAAAACGTTTTCATCTCAAGGACCTTAAAAGGTCAGTTATGATTTTTCAAACCTGTTACAGGTTCATTATAGACAGATGAGACAGCTGAGCTCATGATCCTCAGGCAGTTTATCGGGGAGGAAACATTTTTAAATTAAGTCCACACCACACATTCAAACTCCGGCCTGTCTGCATGGACACACAGGAACCTGCCCAGAACTCTGCCCCCCCTATTGAAGTCTGAAGTCTGATCCTTCCAGCGGAGTCTCGGTGCTGCACCTGTCTGTCTGCTCACTGCTGCTGCTGTGATGTGTCTGTCCCCGGGCTGTGTTCACTCCCGTGTTGACTCCCTGACCGGCTGTTAATGTAGGAGGCCCTTTTCCATGCAGGCCCGTAAAGAGTCAGGGCGGACCTCTTACAGGGCAAAGCCTGATCCATGTTTTATGTCACCAAAGAGGGAAAAGAATTAAAATCATCAGATATTTATTTATTGAAAAATTAATTAAAACATTTCAAACATTATTTTTCACGTGAACAGTGAACAACTGATTCTCCTGAAGGTTTCTGCTCCTCTCAGTCTCCGACATGTCATCCGTGGGATTGGGTTTATTGACCCCTGATGGTTAATTAAACGTGATTCTGGCAAAGACGGACCTTGTGTGTGTGTGTGTGTGTGTGTGTGTGTGTGTGTGTGTGTGTGTGTGTGTGTGTGTGTGTGTGTGTGTGTGTGTGTGTGTGTGTGTGTGTGTGTGAGAAGGAGCTCCAGTGTTTCACACTGTGCAGGCTTCCCAGCTGTTTGTGCGCGCCGGTGGGCGGGCAGAGATGGGCTAAAAGCTGGGTGGAGTTAGAAGCAGCGCTTTTAGGAATGGGTCCCAAAGCTATTTAGTTAGACAGCAGAGTTACCAAGAAGAGCTGGAAACACCTGATGGTCTCTTTGGGACAATCCGCTCCATATAACTCTCCTCTTAACTGTCGGAAGATAAATCTACCTCCAGGTTTCATTTTTGTCGAGTTCTTGTTTTGTTTGCTCTGCTGAAAAAGTTATAGAGCCAGCTGATCTCTCTCTCTTTTCTTTCTTCATCCAAAGAATTATTGATAAGGAAACTTTGCACTACTCCCTTTTTTAACTGTTCCTATTTATTGTAAAGTTTTTTTGCACTAACGATGCACACTACGCAAAAGGACACGACCTACACGAAGATTTTTGTCGGGGGTCTTCCCTACCACACCACGGATTCAAGTCTCAGGAAATATTTTGAGGTGTTTGGTGAGATTGAAGAAGCGGTGGTCATTACCGACAGACAGACCGGCAAGTCTAGGGGTTATGGATTCGTAAGTATCACTTAATAACACGTTTCTCATGTTTAAAACCTAATTCTAAAACATTTTTAATGCACGTAAGGAAAATCCTGCCATCTGTTCCGGCAGTTTGTGCGTTTCTCAACATCACAACTAACATTAACATATTTGCAGTCACGGGGTGTTTATGTTGTGATAAGCAGCTCCTGTTTAAATTTGTCACTGGCTTCTGTTGCAATCTCGCACCCGCCAACTTGTTGCGCGTTGGTATGCGCCCAGACACGTTTTAGAGTGAGCTGCCCCTCGCACTGACAGCTCTGGTGGGCTGAGAAAAACCTCCCCATGATGTCTTGATATTACAGAGCAGGGGCTTTTTTCTCTGTCACGCTGGTTTCATCATCTCAGCAGTGTTTACAACCTTGGAAAAATATCTTTGGTCCCACCAGTCATAAAATATGGCAGACAAAAAAACAAAAACCATATATAAATTCCAGCAGCAGTTGTAAAAGCACTAGAAACCAGCAGCTCAGTGCTACTCAGACAGACACTAGTGACACTTTAATTCATTTATGCAGTAATATAAACGCAACAGGGCTCCCCAAAGAGAGATCTGGACACCAAATTCAGCCCTTATTTGGCTTCTATTTAATCATATTTCAGAAGGAATTTTGGCTTATCTAACCAGTAGATGAAGTGCATTCGCTTGATATGCACAAATGTCTGTATTTGTATGTTGGAAACAAAATTTTTTCTGAAAACCTAAGGTGAATTTCCTACAGCTTCATCTTAAATCGTCATATTTTCATGTTGTCATTTGATGTACCTACAATCATATTGTAGCTACATCAAATTTGTTCATTATTCTTCCCAAAATTTTTGTCTCACTGGTTTAAACACAAACAAAAGTAGATCAGTGAAGCTCTGAGCCGGGTAATACAGTTTGGTTTTTGTAACTGGAGCGATTCTGGAGCCATGTTCAGTCAGTCGACTAAGGCAAGGCTCCCATTCACTGCTGATGGTTTCAACACATCCACATGAGGCTGATGGATGTGTGTGTGTGTGCTGCCAGACACTCACTGCTGTTAATGACGGCCACACACACACACACACACACACAGAAAAAGAGAGCTAATATGTGCACACAGAAGTTGAACCCACACTCATGTGCAAAATGTTTTGTCTTTGTTTTAAATAGAGTGTCTCATCTCTTTAAGGGGTTTTAGCCTTGATTCATCACTTGCTGCCATGGCAACTTGTTGTTTCTATAGCATCTGCAGGAACTGAAAATATCAAACTTACACAGTTGCCTGAATAATCCACATCTTCTCCATACTGTGTGTGTGTGTGTGTGTGTGTGTGTGTGTGCTCGCACCCTTCTCTGTCAGGTGACGATGGCAGATCGCTCGGCTGCAGACCGTGCCTGTAAGGACCCTAACCCAATCATCGACGGCAGGAAGGCCAACGTCAACCTGGCCTACCTGGGGGCCAAGCCTCGGGTGATGCAGCCAGGTAAAGATGGCCCAGAGAGAATCAATGAAACTAAAAGAAAGGTTTTGAGTCAGAATTCAATTAGACGTGGGTTTATATGGTTGTTTGAAAAGCAGATTCTCAAAGTTAATAAATCAGACAGCATGTTTGTCACTTTTAGTGTTTTAATCATGCATCCACCTCAACAAAGCAAGAGCCTTTGTTCCCACGGTGTTTGGGATTAGTAAGAGTGTGGAGTTGTTTTTTATTATCAAAGCAGCAAACAAGAAAATAAAGTCAATCCTTTCTGATTTTCACCTAAGGGTTTGTTTGTTTTTCAGGTAGCTTCTGCAAATGTAGGAACATGTTTGGAGGGTACTGGGTTATAGATCCTAGAATTAACAGGTTTTTTTTTTTACTTGCTCTGTTTGGCAGGTTTTACCTTTGGTGTTCCCCAAATTCATCCTGCGTTCATCCAAAGGCCTTATGGGTAAGTACTCACAAGACCACATGTTGCTCAGAAGATTGTAGAGATGCTCTTTGTTTAAGTAGAGACACAATTTAAAAGTGATCAAGTTAAACATGTTCTGATTTCATCTTTTCTGTGTGTGATAATTGATATTTTTGTCTTTACTTCTGTTTTCTCCTCAAATTTTAATGTGCTGATGATTAGAGGTGGACATTATGTAGCATGTAGCTTGTTTCAATATCACTGTCCACCAAAAAAAAAAGCCAGTCAAACTGCCATTTCTAGGTTTGCCTGTTTGTGAAAATGTGTGAGTGTGTATATATACTCGTGTGTGTGTGTGTGTGTGTTGAGTGCTGACAATGATGGAAACTTCCAGCCTGACTCAATGTTATCTATCTTTCTCTGGTCCGACAGGCTCGCTCTCGGTTAAGCTAACTGTGCTGGTTTGTGGAATAGTTCTGCAAACATATTCACAGATCAGAGAAAGGAATTACCTGTAGACTCAAACACACACAAACAAGCTCTCGAAATGGTGATTATAGATGCATGTACGTGGGTTTCATTTGACTTTTGAGTTACTTTTTTATTTTATTTTTATTCATTTGAATAGAATTTAGAGCTTTGTGTGCAGTTATGAAGTGGTGTTGTTAGCGAAACCGTGTGCTTTCTGACTTTAATGACCAAAAAAAAAAAAAAAAAGCTGGATTGACTGAATTTTTGGGGTGTCCTTTTTCCTTTTTTTTGTGGAAGCGTGTTAACTTTGCCAAGAAAGAGCAAAGTTTTTTTTTTCAATATTTTTATTGCTTTTAGCTTGTGGTTGACTTGTTTTGTTTAACAGGATGTGTTGTTTCATGTGTTTTTTGGCTGTCTTGTTGGAGTGAGTGGTGAATTTTTTTTTCTGTGTGGAGTTTCTTTTTTTTTTTTATTTCACCTCCTTTCCCCTTCAGAATAACTAAACCTATCACTGCTTGTGTGTGTGCTTGCAGCATCTTCCTGGTGTTTCTGGCAGTTTGCTACATTAACACAACGTACCAGAGACAAATTCACTATGTCTCGCCTGTCAGCTCATTACAGCTGTCCTGTCTCTCTCTGCCTAATGACTTGTGGTCACGTAGTGCCATCAGAAATATGTGTGTGGATGTGTGAATGAGGAGCTTATCAGTTATTATGTGTGCTTCACGTGTATTTGTATGTGTGTTTGGCTGCATTGGTACATATGAATATTTGCTCTTGTTGTGTGTGTGTGGCTTTGTCTGTCCACATGCACACTCATTTTCAGCTCAGCTCAGCGCACCAAAGTCTCCAATGTGACACAAACAAATGTCTGGATGTCTCTCTCTCTCTCTCTCTCTCTCTCTCTCTCTCTCTCTCTCTCTCTCTCTCTCTCTCTCTCCCTCTCCCTCCCTCTCTCTCTCTCTCTCTCTTATTCTCTCTCACTGAGTTTTCGTCACATGGGCTTGTGGTGTTAAGGAAAACAAGCGCACCCATTGTGCCGCACAAAGCCCCGAATGCTGATGCTGCAGTCGCATGAAGCTCTGTGTTGTGTGTGTGCGTTGTTGAGGTCCGGTGAGGGTGCGGGGCCGTCTCTCTCTCTGTCATGTAAAAGCAGAGTAGGAGCCATTTAAACTGGGTCAGAGTGATTGTTTCAGGAGCTGCATAAATGTACATCCTCTTTTTCTTAACCATCCAATGTTAACCAGAACCAGAACCTGTCAGTAATGCTTCGTTCACATGTATGGAAGTTAATTACTGACTAAAGTAATGACCAAGCACAAAACAAGTTTGAGCTCCAATCAGCTGATGAGTCCACATTTGAGAGCAAGCAGGGACAGACTGATGAGCGCAGGACAAGTTTTGAGAGGACAGAATGTTTGTGAGTGTGAAAATTAGAGCTGCAACGACAACATAAATCATTTTTCAAGCAAACATACCAAACATTTTATGGTCCCAGGTTCACTGCTTTTTTTTGTACAATTACATTATAATATATGTAATATGCAACAGTTGCTCAAGCAAAACAAGGCATATAATGTCACCATCTGTTCTATGATATTATGATTGGTATATTTTATATATATTTTCTTATATTTTATATACCAAACAATGAATTGATTAATCAAGAAAGTAATCAACAGATTAATCAAAAATGAAAATGACTGTTATTTGCAGCCCTAGTAATAATATAAGACAAATTCAGTAATTAAAGTTTTGGCTCATAGACCTTCATGAAGTACAGTACATTTAGTCAAGCAGCACCAAATTTCACCCAAGAGCAGTTCACCAGTCAGAGGACACCAGCAGCACCTAGACATCCATACAAATTAAGATCAGTGAGCCAATTGTACAACACTCTACATGTATAAATGCCATAGCACGAGTCACGTAGGTTTGTTTTATAGTACAGAAGAATTCAAGGATGTTATGTATGATATCAGTCACAGTAACAGAGTGGATAATATTATGTCTAATTGTGAGATTCAGTGATGACAGTTCTCTCTCCTCACATCCTCAAGCTGCTCATTAGCTAAAACAGCTGAAAAAAGAATTGTACAAAAAACGTGAGAGCAGGTTTCAAACGAGCATCTTCGTGTCAGGACTTTGATTCAAAACTTCTCTGCATTTGCAAAATGGTTTTGTTGTGCTCTCCAGTCTGGACTTGACTTGAGTGCTTGTTAGATAGTTTTGTCGTTAGTAAACTTCCATAGATAGCTATTAGTAAAGGGGCCACACTAATTTGATCCAAGTAACTTTGTGCGTTTGGATCATGACATCAGTTCTTAAAGTGGAAATAGACACCAGATCCATCTGTGACTGGGTTATAATAATAAAAGTCTCATGAGCAGGACAGGTGTGTACTGCCAACCTCACAAACAAGCACAAACACATCACCTCACTCACTTTAGATCTTCTGATCTCTGTGTGCGTTTGTGCTTGTGTCCTCTCCCTTGGAGGACGGCATGCATGATGGAGGAGAACCTTTATTTAGCCTTGAACTTTAATGACCTCTGTATTGCGTGAACACAACATTCCAGTAAAGACAGACAGACAGACAGACAGACAGACAGACACACACACATATACACAATAGGTACCATCATGGCTTCACAAAACAGTCTCACAGTTATTGGGATGTTTTTGATTTTTCCTTTTTATGACTTTCTCCAGGGAAAAGAGTGTATTTTTTTTTTTATTAGTGAGCCACATTGGATGGGTCAGCTGGAGCTTAGCTTCCCATGACCAAACCGTCTGCTTTTGCCTTGTGTGTGTGTGTGCATTCTTACACATGTATATGTGTTAGTTCTACCATGCTACAGCGGTGGTGGGGAACCAGAGACATGTAAATGTTCAACCTAGAATGCACCGGGCTGGGAGTTTGATTTCAAGAGCCGAGGAGATGGCCACATACCACTGGAAGCCCTTTTTAAAATGTTATACAGTCAAAAAATAGTTACTGTCTGAGCTGCAGCCTCTACGGTCAATCATTTACAGTAGTTGCCGAGGAAAATTGTGCAACTGAAAGTTCGGAGGAATGTTAGATGTTTCTTTAATGTCTTTTGCCCAAAGTCATTATTCCTGTTCCCATGAGGTTGATTGAAAGACCAAAAAACATGTTCTACAGTCCACAGGCAGCTCTCTCAAACTAGTGTCTATATAAAGGTCGTAAAAGAAATGTCTCAGGCTTTTATGAATTTATTCAACAGCAAACAGTCGTTGCAGCTTCGTAAAACGGTGCACAAGCTCAGTCCATTTCCAGCCCAGTTCTTCTTGTTAGAACATTGTTCCCACCATCTTCACTTACACATACAGCGTGTACGTCAGTACATTAAATACAGATCCTTAACTGCAGCCGTGGCTACAACTTAAACAAAACGTTAAAAAGCATGCACAAAGAGGACACTCATATGTTATTATTAGATTAGGATGTTATTTGATTCACTTTAATGTTGGATTTCTCAGAGAGTTGTCTTGCATGTTGCATTCCGTCAACAAGACAACACTTTAACCTTGGATATAAAGTGTTATATTTTCAAAATTGTGTTATTCAGCCAAATGTTAAAGCCTTGTCAATAATGTTTATTTGCTTGCCTTTACCCACAGTCCACAGTTTATGTTTGTCTGACAGTTTATTCAGTTAGTGGACAAAATGTAAAATGTTTTTATGATGTAAAAAGGTTTAATTAATTCAGTAAACACAATTTGTTAACAGGACTGTGTATGGTATTTGTGAGGATCAGATTAATACTGTTTTCCATTACACACTGGATATTGGCCAATCAGTGTTTCATCAGCCTGCAGTTGAAGGAGTCTCCTCCCTGTTAGCTGGAAGTGAATAATTCAGTGATTTCACTCCAGATAACAGACTGGAAAAGTCTCCCCCACCACCGCAGTGTGTGTATGTACGTGGGTGGGGGGGCAGGAGTCTCTCATTCAGTCACTTCAGGAGATGACAACCAGTAAAATCGTCCTGGAAACCTGCCTCACCCTTCTGAGTTTCATTAGTGCGGGTTTCAAAAGAGAGTTTCAGTGTCACATGACGACAGAAATTATGTTTCTGAGGATTTTCCCATTAGTTTAACTCTGGAGAAAACACAAAATCTTTTCAATGCAGAATTTCTGCAGCTGGTTTTCAGAAATTTGTCTAAATTCTGTGTATGTTTGTGTGTGTGTGTGTATGTTCCTGTGTTCCTGTGTGTACTGAGGCAGTGACATCAACTTTTACCCTTTCATTAAACCCACACCAAATCTCTACACGCCCACTTACTCATTTTATACCTTCCCTTTTCTTTTTTGTGTCTTTTCAGTTGAGTGATTGTGCTGTGCCCTTGTTGTCGTTTTTGTAGTCAATTTAGTCAAAGTGGATTTTTTTTTTTTTTTTACACATCTCTTCCTCTCTGACGCCTTGCTGTTGTTTTGTTCTTCCTGTTTTTCTCTGGGCCCACTGTTTTCGGTTGAGATGTGGATTGGATTGGATAATGGAGTGCTGACAATAGGGTTGCCACGATAGATCCCGCCCTTCACTCTTTAACATTTTCTGCACACTCCTCTCTTCTCTCCTGATACAGACTCCAAAAGCGACCACCTGATGTTCGTTTGTGCAGACTGAACTTATTCTATTGCGTTTTCTTGATTTTTTTTCCCAACAGATTTTTGAGCGATTGTCATTCAAACTCAGCTGCAGTTACACAACTTTTGTTAAAGTACTGAGCAACAAATATGAAATTGTTTCCATTGGTCTGTCGAGCCTGATGCTTCTTTCTCTATTTGAATTTAAGAGAGACGCAGTTTGACTTTACTTTTATCTTTAACATGGAGGGAAGGCTGTTTTTTTTTTTCAGGACATCAAACACTCAAATTCACATAGCTTTCATGTTTTTTCTTCTCCAGTCAAAAGCTGACACCTCACTTCTCTGAACCAGTCGTGTAAATTTCAAAAGCTGCCCTCACGCTCGCTGTCCGGCTGAGTTTCCAGACCTTATAGAGTCAGGTGGGGGGGGGGCAGGATAAGGCTATGTCATGGAGGGTAGAATGTGCTCATTGTTCATAATTGTTTATTTAATTGAAACATCCCTCTGGGTGCGGAGCCTAGTCCCCGGCTCCCCCCGCTGCCTCCCCGGCTCTTTGTCCCGACACAGAGGGGGAAATGGCCAGCAGCGTCCCTTTTTGAAAACTGTCCAGCTGTCAAAGTGGCAGTGACATTTTCACAATGCTTCCCTGGACTCATCTCCTCTGTCCGCACCCCCACCCCCGACACTGTAAGCCCCCTCTCCTCCCCCTCCCCTCCCTGCTAGCCCTGCAGCAAGCAGGAGGACGGCACCAGAGCCAAATCCACATGTGACCGTCAGACGAGCTGCAGGTTACAGATCCCAAACTTTTTCTTTTCATCTGACCACCCTCTGACTCTCTGCAGTTCTATCTCTGCCACACAAACTCAAATCTGACCCAAACAGTAAAAACCTGAATCTGTTTCTCATGTTGTAGCCCATAAAGAAGATGATATCACCACCCAGGCTTCACTCTTCCTGAATGTGATCATACAGATGTGACTTTTCAGCACGTTAGAGTGACCCAGAGGTTCAATAAGCAGCCTCTGGGTGTTCAAAGTTTTCCTCACCTTCCAATCTTCTTTTCACAGAGACATTTCTATTTTGGCAACCCTATATTGTTCTAATCCCTACTAGCAGGCATTTCCTTGGTGTTCTTGACTGGTGAATTGGACTGGGGCTGGGTGGTGGGAGGGCGCTTGGCCGCAGTGTGATGGAGTTGGGTTTTAGGGTGTTTTTTTTGAGGGTGGAGGGGGGGGCTCTCATTCTAAGATTTGGTGTATGATGATGAACCAAATTAAACCCTGCTGTGTGTGTTTGTTCAACAGCATCCCGGCCCACTATGTGTACCCTCAGGCCTTTGTGCAGCCTAGTGTGGTCATCCCTCATGTGCAGCCTGCAGCTGCTGCGCCTGCCACGGCTTCCTCCCCCTACATCGACTACACCGGAGCCGCCTATGCGCAGTACTCTGCAGCTGCAGCCAGTGCGGCTGCTGCTGCTGCTTATGAGCAGTATCCCTACGCTGCATCCCCTGCCGCCGCTGGCTACGTGGCCACTGCCGGCTACGGCTATGCAGTCCAGCAGCCTTTGGCCACCGCCGCCCCAGGCTCAGCCGCCGCTGCAGCCGCAGCCTTCGGTCAGTACCAGCCTCAGCAGCTGCAAGCCGACCGCATGCAATAGCAGCCACTGCAACCACTGGACATGCAGAGAGAGGAGGCCTGCCCCCTGCCACAGCTGATTGGTCAGGGGAGGGAGCGAAGGAAAAGGAAGAGGGAGTGGCTTTGAGGGTGGATGTGTCAGCGACTCAGAGGCAGAGTTGCTTTTAAAAGGTGATGATGATGGTGATGATGGTGATGGTGGTGGTAGTGATGATGATGGTGAGGTGGGAAATTTTTACGGTAACTTTCCAACTTGCTGTGCTTCAACCAAAAAAAAAAAAGAGAAAATGAAAAAAAAATCCGCAGAACAAATAATGGAAAGTGATTTACTATTATTGTTGTTGTTATTACTATGATTATTATTATTATCATTACTATTATCATTGTAGTAGAGTACTTATTTCTAGAAACGAAATGCAGGAACTAATCCCTGTGGTTGGTATAGGTGTTAAACTAAGCCGTTGAGTCCTATTGCTGTCTTTAACGTTAGTTTAGGAAACTGTTCTCTTTTGGTTATTTGATGCCCTCATAACATTTATATTTATTATTGTTATTATTACACATTGAGGGCTCTCCTTGTTCTTTTTGTCTTTTCAAGTGCATTTTTTGGAGTTAATATTTTCTGATAATCAGGGAAATGGAACCGTTTCCAACGTGTTAGCTATTATCATGTGACCTCTGTCAGGAAGTCGAGGAGTCGTAACTCGTTGTGTCAGACATATTTGAAGAACTACCTTTTTATCTTCCTGATGCTGAATGTCCCTTTTTTTTTTTTTTTACTCTGTGTCTCGACCTCTTGACCTATGCAAAGCAAACAAATCACCAGGAGACAAAAAAAAAACAAAAAAACAAAGAAACAAAAAAGCTGAAAAAGTCATCAACTCTGACGTGACTGTTGGACTAAAGGGGGACTTGGCAAACAAAACAAAGGCACTGACAACAGGAGAGAGGTTGAAAACGGCTTCAGACAATGAGAAACACTAAATCAGTTGCTTTTCCACCTTTCACTCGCACGTACACCGACACATGCATCCAGAGTTGCACACATAGCAGTCAAAGACAAAGGCAGCACAGTCGTGTTTCTCTCTGGCTCTGGGATGGAGAGAAAGAAAAAGAGAAAGAAAGAAAGAAAGAAAGAAAGAAAGGGGGAGAGAGCAGCTGCTGGTGGGGGTGGACAGAGCCGCTCCAGCGCCACACAGACGGATCACTCTGGAAAGAACGCATCACTTGTGCTCGTTTGTTGAGCTGTCACATTTTAATCCCCGGCCGGGCCCATTTGGGAACCAACTTTTACACCCCTCCACCCAACGCAGAGCCCCACTGCAGAGCCCCCACCTCACACACTGACCCCCACCCCCACCAGTCATTCAGCCCTGCCGCTGTCAGCACTTCCACCTCTGTGCTGCTGTAGGCTGGTGTCAGGTACACACTCACAAACACACACAGTTTCACCAAAGCCACCCTAACAACTGGCCTGCCTCATGTCTGTCAAGAACACCAGGTGGGGTGGAGAGGACGGGGGTTTACTCTTTGACGTTATGTTGGTCTGTGTGCCTTACATTTTTACTGCTATTTAAGAGAAAAAACTGAAAAAGAAGCGCGAAATCTACTATTTAAGATATTTATTTTTGAGGGTTGACTATGTTAACGCTCTGAGAGTAGAGACTTAGTGGCGGTACTGTATTAATAATATTATTATGTACTCATCTCAAGGCATATATAAGTTATTGATTAGTTTTAGTAATAATATTATTATAATAATTATTATTATTATTAACATACTCAACCAAAAATGTTGATGTAGGACTTATTTAAGATACTGTTATGTGCACTGTACTTTTATTTTTTATCTTTTTGATTCTTTAGAACATGACATTAAATATTAGCTTAATGCCTTTTGTATGGAAGAACTTTATTTAAATGCAGGCCTGTTTGCATGCAGACTGTACTCTGCCTCTTCTGTGTTTAGATGAAAGGAAAAAATAATAATAATAATTATGACAAAAACAAGCAAAAATGCTGCTTTCTCCACTAGAATGTATAGTCGTCGTCGAGGTTTCAGTAGCTGTGCTTCTTTTGCTTAATATTCATCAGATGGGCTATTTTACACTGTTGGGAATTTTTATACTTGAACAATTTCTTACAAGGGAAATATGAAAAATAAATGACAAAAAAAAACTTTTTAAGGAAGCTTTTCATTGTCACTGGATGAAGGCATGTAAAGTGTTACTATTTAAATGCAAAGGTCCTGTTGATATTAAAACCTTCAGAATTTCAACACCATTTACTCAAAATTGGAATAAAATGTTCTATATTTAAAAAACTTGGTGACGTTTCTTCATGAGGTCAATAATGTGAGGCTACTTTAATGTGAAATACACTTTTTTGTGTCTTGTGTGCGCGCTTCAGCTTTTGTGTGCCCACTTTTTCTGTCTGCCTTTGGTCACAGCTGCAAGGTGGCAAACACATGGCACATGCCAGATGCCCCACCGCTCCTCTGCTCTGTGAAACCATCTTGATGGGCCATTACCTGAAATGCTCTCACATTACAGCCGTGCCCACTGAGAGTTTGCATGGATACAAATGACACATGATAAAGTCTCTCAGGACTCGGTGTATCAATGATTCATCTTCTCTCTAATCAATAAGTCATGTCAAAAAGAGTTTGTGTTGAAACTTGAAACTGGCAAACATACTGTAGGTGGGTGACCATGACACAGCATGGATCCAGCTAGGCAAGGCAAGGTTCTAACTAGTTAGTCATAACTACTTTGTTGAAGAGTTAATTAACTAATGCTCGACAATCATAAGCTATTAATAAGAACAGCTTTTGAGTTGCCAGTTCTGAAAAAAAAATCCAAAATCCAATATTAACAGACACAGTAACAATGGCTAATTTGGGGGCACCTTTGAGCCCTGGAGGTTAAGGTGCTGACAATGAACTGCCACATCCTTGGTTCACATCTGTCCAGGGGCCTGTTGCATGCCACTCCCCAGTTTTCTTGATTGAAAAAGCTAATTTAGCTAATTATCTAGTGACTACAAGGTTAGCAGTGACAGTGACCATCTTGAAATAATGCATAAATGCTCCCTGTCAGGATTACAGGAGGTTCTCTTGCCATTCTGACGACATTGCGTGAATGCAACATGACAAAAGATGCATTCAAGCTGCATCATGGGAAGTGTAGGATCTGGTGTTTTTGGAGCTTGGTCAAAATATTTTGGGCCCTGCCACACCAGTTTTGACCAATTAAAAAAAAAAACTGTTAATCTCAAATCCAACAACTTTATGAAAGTTAAGTGGAGAGCCCCTTTAAACTTGGTTTATGGTGGAGGCATCATTGGATTTTGTACCTGCTGACTTATGTTTAGGGGGTGAATTTGAAAATGGGGAATTTCAAGTTGGGGATCAGACTCTGATTTCACACCCGTGGACTCAATGGTGATGATGATGACTCCCCTGTAAGTAAAGGTCCATTTCCCTCAGGAAGTCTTTGCCACATCCTAAACCAGACGTCTATTTTTAGCAGGGCTCTCTGAGGCTGCCATGTTGCCTGCGAGGTAAATGTCCGTCCGCCCCAGAGGAGATACTGCAGCACTGAGTCATGGTCCCGGTCTCTGCACGCTGTGTGGCTCTCAGGTTCACCGTGTTGCTTAATTAGGACATCCCGGAAGAGTCCCGGTGCCGTGCGCAGCTGAGTGACGGGGCAAGGGAGGCAGGAGAGGACCGCACGGCGACAGCGCGCTGCCACGAATCCGTCCCGGGATACTGACAGACACAACAAAACATCCCGACAGAAATTGACTGCGGACCAGAGGAGGGAGGTAAGCTGTCTCTTCACTGACCAGTTTTTTAAGCGAATGTCAAGTTTGGTTGATTTTCGGGGTGGGGGCGGGGGGGGGGGGGGGGGGGGGGGGGGGGGGGCAGAGTCCTGCGGTAAGAGTGTCTGACAGAGATGTGTGAAGTCTCTGCGTTGAAATGTCCAAACAAAGTCATCTTCACCTGCTCCCTGTGCGCCATGCTTTCTTACGTTTTGGCGCAGTGTGAGAGCGCACTGAATTCAATTTCTACTTTAATCTCGTTTGCCTTCTGGAGTAACGGTGATATTGTGGCGCGGAGCGTGAAGCATCAGATTTGAGGGGCGGTGAAATTCCTGTCAGCGAGCCAGTGCCATGTCATGTTATATTATGGAGCGTGATCATCTTTGGCCTGTGAGAGTCTGCCAGACGAGACACCTGTAATAAGCCATTGTGAGCTTCAAGCCTCCTATCAAGGTTATAGATTATAGATTATAAATTATTTTTTTAAACTAAATACCAGTTCACAAAACAATCTCACATCAAGGTCCATTTAGTAGCTTCTGGAGCTTTCAATTATGCCTCATGTCTTCCATGTTGGCTTAAAATTTGAGTTAAACTCAGGTAAAGAGCCCATCTGTTAATGAAGATCATGTAATAATGTTTAAAAGTCCCAGAACAGCTACTAAATGGACCTTGAGGAGAGATTGTTTTGTTGATGATTGATTTTTTTCAGCACAAGGTTACCTGCTTCACATTCACCCAAAAGTAAATGTTCTGTCTCTATTGCCAGGCCCATGTCACACTGATTTCATTGCTTCTCTTTACTGACTATTAACCACAGTATATTCAGTAGATCATCTATATAGATATATATTTTAAAAATCATGATGCCTACTTTTAGTTATTTAAATACAATCCAAACTTCCAAACTCCAACTTCTTGATACCATGGCTTCCTGTTTTAGTGGCGGTTTGAAACAAACTGCAGAGTAAACACTACTCTGACTAAACATTTATTTACTGAGATTTACTTCATCCAAGGCCCCAGAGTACAGCACAAGACACTGAGACCTACATTAGAATATCTTACAGTAGGTCCATAGCAGCAAACTCCAGGCTGTGGCCCAATATAGCCCCAAAGATCAGATACCAGGCCAGAGGGTTCAGGAGACACATGCAGGTCAGGGTGTAGTCAGTAATAACTTTCCACTGCAGGAACATGTGGTTTTCTCAGCTGTTGGCTTTGGTCTGGGGTCTTTATGTGGCAGACGCTGTGGCCCACCTGTCTGGAAGGACAGGGGAAGACGTGTTCATTTAGAGGAGGCTACCGTCGACACTAACTGATTACAATACTGATTATAGGAAGATGAATAATATGTAACGTGAATGGCTGCAACTTTTTTTGTTTTGTTTTGTTTCTCTGGCACTTCTGAGACTTTGTGTCTCAGACATGTATTTCTGATACAACCAGCAGGCTTCAACTCACACCAGCTGTTTCAAGTTCAGTTTCTGTAATGGGGTGAATAAATTAAGTATATGAAAAGTAAAAGGAGCATCATTGGCTGTGTCTTTGCGTTACCATGGAGAGTTTGGCTGATTTACAATACCATCTGTGCAGATGCTGGCTGTTTCTGTCTCACATTTTTTTAAACAAAGTTTGAAGCTGTGATTAAGCCAAGTGTTTTGGACTTGAGGAAATGCAGTAGTTGATTCTATGGCTGGATTAACTATAAATCCTCTCTAACAGCCCTTATTAAAAAGTGGTACCAAAATACACATAATAATACATTTCAATCCCCCTCGATCCAGTCACATTTCCTGGAGCAGAGTTGACATTGTTGGTTCATATCTGACTTGTTGCACACTTGTTATCAACCCACATCCAGCTCTCCAGGTTTCAGGTCTTGCCTAAGAGTCGCTGTGACCCAGAGAGCAGAAATAGCAGCTGAGTGCTGCGACAGGCATCTGGCACCAGTGGGAGATTTCTCCGGAGAGATGAGTCGATGACGCCCATCGGGACATGTTTGCTGCTCATAGCACATAATTACTAGACATAATTTACAAAAATTACAGACAGAAGACACAATCCAGTCTATATAGCTAGCTGCCATGTTAATTCAGAGCCTCTTGGTGTTTTTGTTTTTTTTTTCCATATAGATCATTTTGAAAAGCTACTAAAACCATTTATCATCCGCACCACTGGATTGTGTGTTGGACACACAAGTAGCAGGTGTCAGATTAGGAAGTGTGTGTTACCTAGGAGTAGTTGGCGTAAACATGCAGTAGGTTGCTGGATTGAATTCCACTCTGCTTGACTAATAAATGTTGGAAACAGACCCACATTGCCTCATGGTGAGGCATATGACTGGTCAGTGTTATACAACGTGGTCCATGCTGCTATCTCGCATGTATTTCTGTGGCATTCGGTTACAGTCGGAGATTTGTTTACATAGAGAGTAAGCTAGGCATGTCTATACTCCCAGCCCTGCTTTGTCAGGGTACCGTCTGCATGATCATGGATGTTATACAAATGCTTTTGCAGTCCAGTCTATTTCATTTCTAACAGGAGTTTTTTTGGGCGAACGTGTGGAAACATCTTCAGGTGAACATCCAGGGTCAGTGAGGTCACTCTTTACTTATAAGCATCATCACAGCTGATCTTTATCTGAGGGTATATCAGATCTCTTTACCCTACACCACTAATTGTATTTTTAAACTCCGGTCTGGTTCCATAACACTTTAGAAATGTAAGGAAACCGTTTAGAAATGTAAGGAAACCTTGAATCTCAATGTTTTAAATATCAGTGAATCTCATGGTTCAAGCATTACCATACCTGGAAAATACAGAAAACTGCTTCCTATTGTTTGTATCTCATCTTCACGGTCAATAAAAATACAATATTATCTATCAAGTACTTTCCCACGACCTTTTTTCACTCTCTCTTTTCTCTAATGTACTAAATAACTCTCTGACTTTCCCTCATCTTGGCTCCAGTCTCTGTCCCTCTTTTAATCCAATTGTGTGATACGTTCCCGTGTTCATGGCAGAGGCCGTGAAGGCCAGACATCTCAAAAAGAGACAGTGTTCATGTAAACCTCACCACATTGAATACTTTTAGTTTAACTCTTTGCCATGACATGGTCCATTGTTCAAGAAGAAAACTAGAAGCAGCAGAGTGGGAAAGTTGGTTAGTGAATCTGTCCTGGCTCCAGTTTCTCTAAACCGGACTCAGTTGAAATGTTTTGGGATCAGTAGAGTAAAACAATATCCAAAACTAATCATCAGTCTCAGATCAGAAAGACTACAGTGCAGCCAGTGCCCACTTTTGTTTTTTATTTTTTAGGTTTTGTCACCATGGAAGGTTTAATGCAGCGGCTGGAGCGAGCTGTGACTCGCCTGGAGCAGATGTCCATCAACGTGCAGGCGTCCAGTGGCATGACTAACGGGGGCTGCGTCAACGGCGTTGATGAAGGCAAGTCTGTGTTTAAAAACTGTCCCCTAAACTCGAAGGTTTGGGGGACAGAACTGTAGTTAAGAAGCAGGGGACACATTTCAGCATGAAACAAGCAGAGATTTGTCCTGGTGTTTTTAGGTCTGTCTCAGTGTGTGGAGGCCTTTGATGTGCTACTGAGAGGTCCGGTGTCTGACTACCTGAACAACAGCCGAGCCATAGGCAGCGAGGTGGAGAAACATGTGAGTGATCCATGTGTGCGGTGTGAATATTCAGTGTATAAAATCTCCCTATTCCGCACAAAAGCTGGCTGATGAATGATTGCAGACACACACCTGTCCGTGCAGACTTTGTCTGCACATGCACATGCTGCACCAGTTGTTGTTGGAGACAGATGTCACCACAGCTGCTGTTGTAATGATCTGCAATTTTAGCACAGCAGGGTTTTCAGTCTATTGTTCACAAAAGCAACTCTGCTTTAAAGGGGCACTCCGCTAATTTTATACCCCAAGTTCAGCTGAAAGTCCCTCAACTATTACAAAACATAAATCTAATTTAAATTTAACTGTAACTGTATAAACTGAGATTTAAAGAATATCCTCTCATTTACATGAACCAAGACACCTAGTGCTCTGTTGATCTGTTCTGTAAAGGGAGAGCAGATGGATACCAGGGGAGCAAGTACTGCTTTTCCTCACTGCCTACCTTTATTTCATTGGATGTAGATTTATAAACAAATAGGATTGTCCCATTGTAGATCCTACTTAGATATGTTTAGATATGCACAGCTCTGAAAGGATAGTAATGAGTGTATGGGAGGTCCATGATCTAAAGGTAGAAACCAGGCAGTGAGCACTTGTGTGTGTATGATAGCAAATGTTTCCTGTCCTCTACAAAGCCAAGGACGGGAGTATGATTGAACCTTGACCTTACATTCATTTATCAAACTGCTAGTGGAGCACCTTTTCCTATTTGGTAATGACCCGTACTCCCACTAGGACTATGGTAAGCCAGCTGGCAATAATAGCTGTGTTATATCCTTGGAATAAATCCAAAACAACAGAGAGGACTCCAAAACAGAAGAGTCAAGGCAGTTGAAATGACCCTGAAATGTTAAAAGAAGAAAAAAAAATGCTTGTATTTCTCCCGCTCTACCTTGAAAGAAGGTTTCTATCTCTGTGTCCCATCACTGCACGGGCTGAGGAGGGGGGAGTGTGTGAGCGAGAGCCAGAGGTAGTTTCTTTAAGTTTGTAGAGCTCCTTTTATGGACAAAGCCTCCCTGGTGGTTCCCTTGGCCCACAACTAGAGGTCTCAAACACACACACACAGAGAGAGAGAGGACACGGCTGGCTGGGACTAACCCAAACTCTGTGTGTGTATGTTTTGTATACTTGCTTTTGTATGTGCAAGACAGACAGATTTACTGGCTGTAGTTCAGTAGGCATGAGAATACACTGGCAGAGCACGAAGAAACTGAGTTAAAACCATGCAAATGTTTTCTTTTCAGGAAACTGCATCGTTGTCTGGATTTAATATACAGTGGGTACGGAAAGTATTCAGACCCCCTTAAATTTTTCACTCTTTGTTATATTGCAGCCATTTGCTAAAATCATTTTAGTTCAGTTTTTTAAGTTCTTTTTTTTTTCAGATTTATTAAAAAAGAAAAACTGAAATATCACGTGGCCATACGTATTCAGACCCTTTGCTGTGACCCTCATATATTTAACTTGGGTCCTGTTCATTTCTTCTGATCATCCTTGAGATGGTTCTACACCTTCATTGGAGTCCAGCTGTTTTTGATTATACTGATTAGACTTGATTAGGCAGGCTACACACCTGTCGATATAAGACCTTACAGCTCACAGTGCATGTCAGAGCAAATGAGAATCATGAGGTCAAAGAAACTACCAGAAGAGCTCAGAGACAGAATTGTGGCAAGGCACAGATCTGTCCAAGGTTACAAAAAAAATTCTGCTGCACTTAAGGTTCCTGAGAGCACAGTGGCCTCCCTAATCCTTCAATGGAAGACGTTTGGGATGACCACAACCCTTCCTAGAGCTGGCTGTCCGGCCAAACTGAGCAATCGGGAGAGAAGAGCCTTGGTGAGAGAGGTAAAGAAGAACCCAAAGATCACTGTGGCTGAGCTCCAGAGATGCAGTCGGGAGATGGGAGAAAGTTCTAGAAAGTCAGCCATCACTGCAGCCCTCCACCAGTCGGGGCTTTATGGCAGAGTGGCCCGACGGAAGCCTCTCCTCAGTGCAAGACACATGAAAGCCTGCATGGAGTTTGCTAAAAAACACCTGAAGGCCTCCAAGATGGTGAGAAATAAGATTCTCGGACAACTCCGTGACTGTTCTTGAATGGCCCAGCCAGAGCCCTGACTTAAACCAATTGAACATCTCTGGAGAGACCTGAAAATGGCTGTCCACCATCGTTCACCATCCAACCTGACAGAACTGGAGAGGATCTGCAAGGAGGAATGGCAGAGGATCCCCAAATCCAGGTGTGAGACACTTGTTGCATCATTCCCAAAAAGACTCATGGCTGTATTAGCTCAAAAGGGTGCTTCTACTAAATACTGAGCAAAGGGTCTGAATACTTATGGCCGTGTGATATTTCAGTTTTTCTTTTTTAATAAATCTGCAAAAAGTTCAACAATTTTGTGTTTCTCTGTCAATATGGGGTGCTGTGTGTACATTAATGAGGAAAAAAAATGAACTTAAATGATTTTAGCAAATAGCTGCAATATAACAAAGAGAAAAAATTTAAGGGGGTCTGAATATTTTCCGTACCCACTGTAGAAACATGTTGCTCAGTACATTCCTTAAAATGTGTTACACTATATGTATTATAATCCAAACCTATCTGACTCTGACCCTTCGTGATTGACAGGCGGAGATGGTAAACAATGCCCTGCAGACTCAGAGATCTTTCCTCCAAATGGCTGCCACACACCAGGAACCTGCACAGGTAAAAGAGCAGAAAATGACAATGCAAACCCAAACATGGTACAGATTTTGACTAAACCTGTGTATATCAGTGGCCACATTATTAAAATGTTTCTTGTAATATAAACAAGTCTGAAAAAGTAAAAATCTGAAGAGAAAACAGGTATTTTGCTTAAATTAAAACTATAATGCCTGTAATTTTTGTTAAATAATATCTCAATTGTGTTCCAAACATAGTAAAACCAAAAAAGATGGCATGTGCCAACATGCCAGTTATTCCTGACACTTTACACCTAACTCTGAAACAATAGAGTTGGCACCCTTGTGGCCTCTGGCTGTAAGGAGCTGACCATGAACTGCAGCATCCATGGTTTGAGTCTGGACGGGGACCTTTGTTATGTGTCAGTCCCCATCTGTCTCTCTCTTCATTTCCTATCATCTCTCCAAAATGCCCCCCTCCCCCAGAAAGCTATGTTCATGCCAGCTTGGTTGCCAGTTGCATGCAGACAACAGTTAAAGTTATTTGATGGTTCAATGACTACTAGCAAGAGAAATCAGGTTTTCCAGCCTTCATGCCACTAACAGTCCATGTCAAATCCTTAATTGTCTCACTGCTGTTGTTGTTGTTTACAGTGTTCTCTGTTTCTTTTATTAGCGCCCGACTGAGAGTATCTGAGAATAACTGTCATGTGACTTGACACCCTCATTATGATTGACTGCTGCTGTTTGTGTTTGTGCTGAGTGCGAAACAGCTAAGCAAAGTAAACTTTTGCAGTTAATTGCAGTGGGTGAACCGCAGTGCAGTCCTTGCAACACTCAGATACAAAGTGCATCAAATGTTTGACGTTTAACAGCAGCCTCACGACGAAATGGGCTGTATCAGAGTCCCCGTGTGTCAGTCTGTGTCCTCCCCTCCTGTGTTCCCCAGCAGGCCGGCCCGTTCACAGAGGGATTACTCTGCTCTTTGACTAAGAAAACGCTAATACAACACATTCCCAACATGTTCACGTATAGAGAAAAAGAGGGTGGGAGAGAAAGCTGTGTGTGTGTGTGTGTGTGTGTGTGTGTGTGTGTGTGTGTGTGTGTGTGTGTGTGTGTGTGTGTGTGTGTGTGTGTGTGTGTGTGTGTGTGTGTGTGTGTGTGTGTGTGTGTGTGTGTGTGTGTGTGTGTGTGTGTGTGTGTGTGTGTGTGTGTGTGTGTGTGTGTGTGTGTGTGTTTGAGAGCCAATATGATATCATCCCATTGGCCTTCTGTTTGTGTTGTGTGTGTGTGTGTGTGTCTCTGTGTGCGCGTGTGTGCATTACAGGGTCCACAGAGCCGACCAGGAAGTGATTACTCCCTTTCTGTCAGGTCATTGGTTGAGAGGCGGTGAAAAGAGCGTTTAGTGATAGTCAGAAATGCAAACAAGGAAAGAGCAAGGGCTTTACAGAGAGAAAGAGAGAGAGGGGGGGGGGGGGGCTGACCTAGGAGAGGGGTGGGGTGACAAGTCTCGCCCCAACAGTGTTAATGTCATAGAGAGCTTTCTTCCTCAGTCTTTTCAACATTTGAAGCATGATACAGCTTTTTTCTGTTCACAGATTTGAGACTTGGATTTGTGTCAGATTTAAGCCACAAAAATGAGGACTTGAGATTTGACCTGAGACAAAAAGATTCAAATCACAGATGCAGACATTGTAAAATCCCACAACACATACAGTTTAAATAAGACAGTGCCAGGTAAGCTTTGCATTACATAGCCGAAGACCTTAAATATTTAATTGTTAGGCCTTTGTATTGAAGAGATCTGGTCTGAGCTGTGGGGTTAAAAAACATTACTGATCTAGGTTTGAAAGCAAAATGTTCAAATGGCACGGAGGTTTAATGGTGAGCATCAGGTAAACAAACTCTGACGGGCTGAAGGTTTAATTTGCAACTTTCTTAGGGACTGGTCACTTGACTCTGACTCGACCTTAAAGATGGAAATCAGCTTGCATCTACTGCTGTACTGAATTTTTTAAAAAAAGTTTTTGAAATAACAACATCAACAAAAGTCTTATGAGTCTAATGCCATGTTAATGTCATATTGGAAATGTTTAGTCGTATATATACATGTTTTAATAGTCAAAGTGAGGCTAGCTAAGGACGCCAGGTCTCTCATGTACAGAGTCAACCTGACACACAAACCGTCAAATACACTCACATACTGAATTCCCACACACACACAAACCCTCCTCCCAAACACACACACATCTGTTGACCTCCTTCATTCACGTCTGTATCTGTAGTCCTCAACGTGGATCAAGCAGAGGAAGAAAAGTGTGTGTGACTCTCGCCAGTACCCCCTTCTCTCTCTACACAAACACACACACACACACACACAGCTCACAAACTTCTGGCCTTTCTCTCCAGCGCAGCCCTGTTGTGCTCTCTGACTTTTTATGGTCATGTTCTATATTTGAGCCTGTTGTCAGTGTGAGTGTGTGAGTGTGTGAGAGAGAGTTAGAGTGTGAGACAAAGAGGAAGAGAGAGAGCTTAACTTTCTTTCGTTCTCTCTCATGTGACCTCAGGTTGGCCTGTTAACTCAATGTGTGAGTGCGTGTGTGTGTCTGCGTTTGCTGGTTCTGGCAATTCACACACACACACACACACACACACACACACACACACACACACACACACACACACACACACAGTGGACTTTTACAGTGTTAAAAACCCTGCTACAGCTGTTCTCCCATTGTCGCCCTCCACTCTCTGCCTTTGATCCAGTGCTTGTACAGGAAGTCAAGGCCTCGGATTCTGTGCTATTGCAACACACTGAGCTCATTCGCTGCCCATCAAACAATGTGAACCGACGCTTTTGATCCTTTTGTCAGGTCATTCTCTTTCTGCCTGTGCTCACCACTTCCACAGTCCACATCCCTGCATCAGGTCACTTCTTATCCATGTAGTCACATGTACTTGCATGTAGATAAATATGTTTTCTGGTAGAGTGATATCTGAGCGAGTGGCAGTGGAGGTTATAAATGACTTTGTTGATTTTAGTCATTTTGTTCAGCTCATTTCAAAGATTATTTTTCACTGTGTAGTTCAAAAACACATCACTTTTCGTAACTCTGAGTTTAAGGAGCTGCTTCAGTTCAGTCTACGTCTGTAGGGTGAATACGAAACTACTCTCAGTCTTCGTGCTGAGCTAACTGTGTCCTGGCACTAGCTTCAAGAGAACTAATAGTGTTTAACTACTTCTGTAATATGTTAGATCATGGCTGACCTGACAATACCACATTCAGTCCACCAGTGAAAGGAGCTCCAATGCAAAAAGCTGCTGATTTGGTCACTGGTGGTTGAGCACGAAGATTTATTGCAAATGATTCATTTGTTTATGTGCCTATTGAAAACCACGTGAGAGCTGCTGCAGTCAGAGCTTCTCATCAGCATATGAGCCTTCTCGCTACTGCTCAGTGTAACACTGCCATACTTAAGTGTAGATTTATATGTGCTTAGGAACGTAGCTGCTTCTTTTCCCCTCAAACACTGTAGTAGAAGATTTTCAGACATGTTGGTCGTTCCTGAGCTGGCAAACTGCTGAGGGCCTTACGTGAAAGCAATTGACTGTGGCACTGTTTCAGAGTTGACTTGATGCCAACTCTGAAAACTGCCAGAATTTAGGTTACTGAGGATGTGGGAATATGGCTCGGGAATATGGGAATGTCCTTTTTAAATAAGCCTTCTCTGCACCACTCAATCTCTTCTCAAATCTTCTCCTCCCTTGCTGTGTTGCTTGATCAAATGAGGGGGAAGTCCACACTCTGACCTCGGCACTGACTCACAAAATAAAAGTCATTCTGTCAGTGAGAGCCATGATGTTGTTGTTGTGCTGTTCTTGCTATTTCAGTCATGTTAGTTACAGTGGTGAAAAGTAACATGTACTTACATAGTGTACACATGTACAAATTGTGGGTACTTTTGACTCCCCTATATTTTCTGCTAATACTTTTGTATTTTATTACAAGTTTAAATGCAAGACTTTAACCTGTAAATGCATCTTTTATTACCCATTAGTTTTCATGTAAATAGGAAAGAATGCAACAAAATGAGTAAGTGCATAAATACTAAAAATAGAAATAATAGCTGCAGATTGAATTAGGACGCAGAAAGGTGATGGAAATGTTATGCTTAGCTGTTTTTCCATGAGCTCGTTACCTTACATTCCTCCGACATTCCTATCCAGCAAACACGGTACATCCCTATTTGCCGTAGTGTTGTGTCTGTTTTGGACATGGCAGATATATACTGCTTCAAAGACTGATATTAGCTGGATTTAGTGAGAATAAAAGCAGCTGGAGGAGCAGAGAAAGGAGCATCTATCTCATCTTATGGAGATCATGTGCGTCTGATTGGGGGGAAAAAAATTTGGAAAAGAAACGGAGAAAGTGTACTTCTGTTTCTGTTGGTGCACACAAGTGTTTACAGAAGATCCTCATGCCTTCATTTACCTATATTATACAAAAAAAATACACAAAAATAAAAAACAGATAAAGTTTATGAACATTCACATACACACACACGAACTGTGGACTGTGGGATGAACCATAGATATCACCTAACATTACAGCAGGTATATGTAATTTATATAAACATAGAAATGACACTGGCTTATCATAATGAACCAGTTACTTTAATACTGGAGCAGTTTTCTGCAGTGTGGTCTTCAACTTCCCATTTGAATAACGAAACTATTTTGTCACAGCTCATTACCAGTAAATGTTTCACATAGCATCCAGTTCACTGCAGATCAAAACAAGAAAGCTGCTGCAGCAATTCAGCAGTGAAACATTGTGTTCCTGAATCCTATGTGTGTGCAGGCGCATGTGTGATAGGTAAACTGTAAACACTGGAGGAGCGGTATGCCTTACAAGGCCAGAGGGATCTCCCCATGAACCGAGGAATGTTTGCAGGAACAGAGCAATGGGGAGGGGAGCTGGGAGCCGAGTGATACTGCAGCTGAGATCTGGAAGTTCCAATGGAAAAAAGGCTCCAGCTAATAAAATTAGTTACTGTCCTGTAGCCTAGTTTAGGAATTACTGAGAGCAGCCGGGGTATGGATGAGCAGGGAAAACAACTCAGGGTTGTAAAATCAAAAGTATCAAAAGTTTTTCTCCTGCATCACTGTCCCTAATTCCTCTCTTCTTCTCCTGCAGATGGAGCTTCGTGACCTGCTGAAGCCAATTTCGGATCACATCCAGGAGATCCAGAACTTCAGAGAACGAAACCGCGGCAGCAGCCTCTTCAACCACCTCTCAGCCGTCAGCGAGAGCATCCCCGCTCTAGGCTGGGTCGCTGTGGTACGGAATGAGGCAGTTACACTGTATACATGATAATACACCCTGTGTATCATCATATAGGCACACAAGGACACACATGCAGTAGAGATGTATATAAACAGATAACACAAACTTACTCAAGGATAATATTGTAAACCAAGAGTAAAGCAACAAGCATTGAAGGGCATCCAAATTTCCAGAAATTAAATCTCAAATCTCAAAAGCTGAAATCAAAGGGATTCCTTTATGGTTTAAAAGAAATAGGAAGTATTAACCATGAAGTGTTTGGAGTTTCATGTTGCAGAAAAATGCTTTGATCAGCTACAGATACACTGATAGTATAAGAACACTGACACAAACTATGTCTGTGTAACATCATCAGAAACTTAAACTCAATCTAAGTTGGAATTTAAAAAACCAACTAAACACTCAAGAAGAATACTAATTATCAGAAAACTACACCAGAAATCCAAGTCTAAACCTTAAGTGGACTGTAATAACGCTGCATGTAGAATGAGTGCTATAAATAAACTCAGTCTACCATGTTTCTCCTTCCTTCAACAACACAGTATTTGTGCCTCTATCTTCCTTCTTATCAGTCTCTGTTTCCCATTAACACAAAATCTCTCCTTCTGAGTTTTGGGATGAATATCATTTAGATTAAGATCAAAATCCCTCCTCTTGAGTTCTTAAATAAAAACCTCTAGTACTGGCTCTGGTCAGTGTAAGCTGCTGTCAGGAGGGCCCTTTTCCCCACAGGGCTTATCAAACAAGTCCAACTCAAGGCTTTAAGTACAAGATGCCGTTGTGAGCTCTTCTGCTTTTAACTCTCAAATGAAGACAAATCTGCTGATAGTTCTGAACGAGACAGTTTTGATCTCACAGTGCTTCTGTCACACTGACGGTGAGATAAGAGGGTTTCTAACAAACTTTCATCTCATCTCAAGAGTCAGAAGCCTGGTCCGTACGTGAAGGAGATGAACGATTCTGCCACCTTCTACACCAACAGAGTGCTTAAGGACTACAAGGAAACGTAAATACACCTTCTAAGTTCTTCATAAGCATTACTGTGCACTTGTCATGAGGGTGATATCTTTTTTTTTTTTAATGTCTGGGAATTCGATAAACCTGAGTAGTCTAAACAAAATTTAAGCCTTAACCACTTAAAAACAGAGATAAGTCACTTCTCAGTGTGATTTACAAGAAATATAACACACCAGTTAAACGAACAAGAGAAAAAAAAAATTGTGCACCTCTAGTTTTCTGCAGCAAGTAGAGGTTCCTGTATCCGGAAGATGAACATGTAATCAGAAAGAATAAACCAGAAATGTTTGTGATAGGAACCGTTGCTCCCTCCTGCTTTACTGCATCCCTCATCTTCCTCCTTCCTGTTTTCATCATACTATCATATCTTTCTTTCCCCCAACCCACCCACACAGCGACAGGCGCCATGTGGACTGGGTGCGCTCCTACCTGTCAATCTGGACCGAGATGCAGTCCTTCATCAAACAGCACCACACCACTGGACTGGTGTGGAGCAAGAGCGTGAGTACACAAGCCTAACTGCAACTCAGCATCATGTTACGCACACCATTCTCCTATAAGAATAAGGATGTAGATGTGAAGCATGCTTGCACTTGCTCCTCCAGCCAGCGTCCAGCTCTTCTCCAAAAGTGAACAACCCATTTGCCTGAAAACAAGAAATCACTCCTATAACAACTTGTTTATTATCTTAGCTGTGTTTTCATTCAGTTTCCATTCACATGCTTTGATATTTTTATATCAGAGCTCAAATTAACTTCTACTTTTTGCATTCACTTCCATTTTTAGTTATAGAGGAACCTTGGTTACGTAAACCACTGCAGAGTGCATGAATGAATGAATGAATGAGCTTCTCCTCAGTGGCTGCACCCTGCGGTTCTCCATAGAGCTCACAAAACCCCTGTCACTCCCACACTCTCTTCTGTTTATGGATGTCTGCTCGGGGACTTCTCTGCGCTCACACACTCACTAGATCCCAGAGATTACGATGGCTTGAAACCAAATCCTTCAATGCACACTTGACCTCTTTTTCTTGTCAGTTAGAAGGGTTTCTCTCGTCTTTATTCACTCAGGGAAATTTGGCTGTGTTGTGTTTTTGGCAACTGAAACCCAGACGTGAACTCACGAAAACACGCTTTCTGAGAAATTGCTGCACTTACATTCTTAAAGGAATAGTCAATCATTTTGGGAAATACGCTTATTCACTCTCATGCTGAGAGTTAGATGAGAGGACTGATACCGCTTTCATGTCTGTGCACTACATATGAAACTGCAGCCTGCCGCGGGTTAGCTTAGCCAGAGCCTGATAAGCTGTTTCACCCTGTTTCCAGTCTTTATGCTAAGCTAAGATAACTTTCTCCTGGCCTTACTCTAATTTTTACCAGTCATGACATTGACATTCATGTCCTCATCTAGAAGAGAGCAAACATATACATATACTAAAATGTTGAACTGCTCCTTTAACGTCAAATGACTAGATTAAAGCATAAAGTGAAAATAATATTCAGCAGCTGTTCTCACATGTGTGTTTTCTACATGTAGAAACTTGAGAGCCTGCCTGCAGTGGCTGTGTGTGTCAGCTGTTGCCCCTGCTGTCAGACGACAGAGCTGAAGTGTGTTTGAGGGACACTGTGTGTGTATACAAGGATGGGAGTGTGTGGTACCAACAGGTGGTCCTCAGGGTTTACTTGAATGGAGGTTTTCTTCACAAGAAGAACTCCGACAAAGGCCCTGTGTACATATACAGCCTACGCCGTAACCTAAACTGCAGGGCTGGTCCACACCCCCCCCACCCCCTAACGCAGCCGTCACGCCACGCTTATACTGTGACATGCTCAGCCTGACATATGGAGGTGGCTTCACACATACAAACCACCAAATTACTGCTGATCAGGGTTATCCTTACTGAATGTCTCACTTTTAACAATTAGTGTAAATGAGTGTTCAAATATTTGTTCCAGCTGTCCCCTACGGGCTCCTGTAGGCACTTTGTGGTGGCCTTTGACCACGAACTGTGTTAAGTTCTTTCTGGATGACAATCCACACACAGTCTACAACTAATCTACAATTAACTGTGTTTATCATCAAACAAACTGCTAATTATTCTGTTATGTATTTAAGTATTTAAAAACTTTTAAAAAAAGTTATTTTTCTGTGCATGTTGGTGTACACATATACACACAAAGAATGAACACAAAGAAGCAGTCAGACAGTTTTACAGCCATGCATGGACACACACACACACACACACATACATTCTGGTTCTAATCCAGTGGTATGCGCTGAGCCGTTTAGTGTAACAGGTCTGCATTGTTCATCTATGATACGCACGACACATGTGCCTCGTGTCAAAGGTCAAGTAGCCTCAGCTGTACTCAAGAGTGTGTAAAGTGACAGTTCAACCCTTTGAACTCCTGTGATAGGTGAGTGTGTCTCTGGCAGCTGTGCAAGGCCTTCAGACGGCAAGTGTGTGTGTGTGTGTGTGTTTGTGTGTCTGTGTCTGTTCCTCCTCACTGTAGGAGTCGATTGATGACTGTTCACTTTTTCTGTGCACAGCTCATCAGTTAAAGTAAATGTGTATTTAGTAACACATCAGTGTGGACTGTAGATGACTAGAGCACTAATTAGAAGACCTGATGAACCCCATTAGCAACTCTGTTCAGCCAAACATAGTTCAAGCTAGGGCAGCAACAAGTGATTAGTTTCAGTGATGAATCATTTTGTCAACGAAAAATTAAAAACAGTCCAAATTTATTCAGTTTACAGTGATATAAAACACTGAAAAGCAGCATGTCCCTACACTTAACAAACTTAAACCAGAAAACATTTGACTTTTTTTCTTTGCTTAATGAAACAATCATTTCAGATCAGGTCCATCCAACATGTGGATGAAATGATGCAAAAGGATAAATAGAATATTTCCATCTGTTGAATTGGTGAAGTAATATAATACAGGGAGTCTTGGATTTGAATATTTCATTCAGTGTAAACATCCTTAAAAGTAAAAAGGCATAAATGCTGCCACAAAGCTTTGAATACATTTCTTGTGCAATACTCCCCCTGCTGGAAATTTTTATCACTACAGCTGTTATCCACAAAACACCTGTTACATCTGTGTTTTCTCTCATGAGAAGTTCAGAATGCAATGTCGGTATCTAAAATGTGGCTTTCTTTATCCCCCCAGGGCCCCATTGCTCCTCCTTCTCTCTTTGACCCCCCCACCGCGCCAAGTGGACCCTGTCCCCCACCTCCCCCTCCTCCCCCTGGCCCACCACCGGTCTTCACAGATGATGACTCCAAGCCTCAGGAGGGCAGTGCAGCGTCCCAGCACTCAGCGCTGTTCGCTCAGCTCAACCAGGGCATGGACATCACCAAAGGTGTGTTCAAAGAGCAGAGGGCATCACTCTTTTCCCTTACCTGCTGTTTTATATCACATCATGTTCAGTCCTCATAGATCATGTCCTCATTAATAATTCTGGGGGTTGTGTTACAGATGTGTTACACATTTTTTGGACTAAATATCTTAAAATGTGACTGTTTCTAGGCAGCAAACTGAATAAATGAAACTAAATCAAAATGGGTTTTAGTATTTTCCACATGAATTATACTCATCATGCAAGGGGATACACTTTACATTTAACTGAACTGTTAAAATAATTTTTACAAAACAGGTGACCTCAACATTTTTCTACCTGTAGGTTTGAAGCACGTATCAGATGACAAGAAGACCCATAAGAACCCAAATATGCGTTCTCAAGCACCACAGAGCAAACCCAAGTCCTCAGGGACTGTGAACTCACCACGAGCAGCAGTCCAGAAAAGACCCCCTCTGCTGGAGCTGGAGGGGAAGAAATGGAGGGTGGTACGTGAAATGTTTTACTTCATCTTTCAGGGACAATTCCCAAAGGAAGATGTTTTTTTAGTATATTGTGTGATTATATCAAATCATCGGGTTGTGATTTGGTAAATTCAATCAAAGCCAATCACATTTGAAATATGTCACAGATTATTGATTGGTTCTGTTTCCCGTGTTGCTGCAGGAAAACTTCGAGCAGAAACACGACCTGGTGATTGAGGAGACGGAGCTGAAACAAGTTGTCTACGTCTTCAGTTGTAACAACTCCACCTTGCAGATTAAGGGCAAAATTAACTCCATCATCATTGGTGAGCTGCCTCCAAAGAAACTGAAAATATAATTTTTGTGATTACATTTATAGTTTCTCATTATAATTTTCAAAATTCCACATATGTTCACTGTCCACAGACAACTGCAAGAAACTGGGTCTGGTTTTTGAGAACGCAGTTGGGATTGTGGAGATCATCAACTCCAAGGCAATTCAGTTACAGGCAAGTAAAACATTTACAATAAGTTCATGTACTGGCTTCAAAAGACACACAGAACATATCCTGTGTGAAAACAGCATTAGAATCAGTTCTATTTATTTATTTGTGTAAATTGTGCCACAAACACGTCAGTAACTGTGACCTGTGTTTCGGTTGCAGGTGTTGGGAACAGTTCCCACTATTTCCATCAACAAGACAGAGGGCTGCCAAGTCTACCTGAGTAAAGATGCCCTGAACTGTGACATTGTCAGTGCCAAGAGCTCTGAGATGAACATCCTGATACCTAAAGGAGATGACGATTATGTAAGTGTCTGAGATAAAGTGACACGAAGAGAGATGCTAGCTCTTTATTGACTTCTGTGTATATTTCTTTGTTCTTTGTAAAGTTTTCGTGTGTATTTTCAATAATCTTCTCGGTTGTTTCACAGAGGGAGTTTCCAGTCCCGGAGCAGTTCAAGACTGTTTGGGACGGCTCCAAACTGGTGACAGAACCTACTGAGATCGCAGGCTGATTTGATGCTTTGTCATCTTTACCACCACCACTGAATTGAAAAAAAATATACTTTTCAGTTCCCCTGAATTTATTAAATTTCAGAGATATAAAAATGGATTTTCTTCGCAGGCACTCTAAAACACACTATTGGTCATGTAATGCTTCTACAGCACTTTGAAGCTGCTGATTGTAATGAATCATTCACTAAGCTGATTTTTCCCTCCTACAAAACACATCCCCACAGAATAATCTGAGATTTCAAGTTTAAATCACACAAACACACCATATTTTCCCTCTCACTTATCTGTGCCATAGCAAGAAAGGCATTTATTTAAGAATATGTAACTGTTGAAATATAAGCAACCTTACAAGGTCTTCTCATTATCAAAATCACATTATCGTCTAAATAGGTTCTCTAAATGTTTTTGTATGACAGCTAATGCACAAATTAGACCACAGTAGCAATATTATTTAACAGAAATAGCTAAAGTGGACGTGACACGCACATGTAACATCCAGTGGCCAAGCAGACAAGAAAATCTCAGTCTAGGGTGTAGTGTATTTTAATCACCTCTTTAAATGTGTATAGTGCATGGTAGTCATGTAGTACTGTTTCACTTAGTGAGTGAACAGTGTTCAGTGTATTTTGCATTAATGTCAGATGCCGACTGTCTTGCTAGTGCATAATAAATGCAGTAATATGATGTTCTGCAGGTGACATGAAATCAGCTGATCAATAATTAACCAGGTACTTGGCTACTAATTTCTTGTATGCCTTAAAATACTGACAGTACTGGTCACTTTTACACTTGAGCACTTCCTAGGTTCTTTATTTCTTTGTACATCGCTCTATTTTGTACTAAGATGTAGCGTATGGCACCAGCATAGGGGAGAAGATAGTGTACACCACTAATACTTTTCAAAACGTTTAATTTACATGAAAACTATTTGATGTAATTGTGTATCATTTTTCAATTAAAATCAAAACTCTCACTTCAGGCTTGTTTGCATTATTACAAAAAGGAGTTTCACCTCGAGGGACATATCAGTGTCACACAGACCAAAAGAATAAGGTATTGCTTCAAAGAAACAAACTTCAACATGAGAAACTGGGGAAAAAAACTTCCAGGAAAATACAAGAGACCTACAGATAAAAAAAGTGAGAGGACAATAACAGAGAAGAGGCACAAATATGATTAAAAAGAATCTAAACAGTACAGATTAAAAATCCACATGCAGCAAGACTCCCGCAGTTTCAAGTACTCCTTTCAGTGTCTGATCACCATATTTCCCTGTGAGTCTTGAGTAAAGAGCATCTCATCTTCCTCATCCTCCTCCACTAAAGGCTTGTAAGCAGTAGTTCTCACGGCCCCAGTGCTTAAGTTACTCTGATCTTTGAGTGGACTCCTGACTTGCAAACCTCTATGTGCTATCACCCTGAAGCCCTCAGAGTCCTGGGTAAACAACATGGCCAGACTGTCCTCTTCAGCCTCTCTGCTTTGCTGCCGTGGTGCTCGTTTTTTAACAGGAGAGCTGCTTGGTTTTGTCCACTTGAACTGTGAGATGTGGCTCTCTTCTTTTTCAGTCCTCTTCCACAGTTGATCTGTTATGTGTTTTTGCGGTGATGCAGTTTTTTGTTCTGTCCATTTATGATTTGAAAGAGGTTCAATATGAGAGAAAGATGAATTCTTACTTGGGGACTTAGAATACAGGAACCTGCTGTTTTCTTTCTCATCCTCCACCTGAGAAAAACTAGATTGTTTGAAGGATTTTTGAGTTGAGGTTCTCCCCTTCAAATCCGTCCAAAATCCAAAGGCTTCCTCACTTTGTAAACTGTTTAGGAAACTGGGCTCAGAGTCTCTGAAGTTCTTCCCTGTGGTGTTTTCCTCATTATTCAGGTAAGATTCACTGTGAGAATATTGGCTATAGGTGAGCAGTGGGTCCTGACTCCATGCCTGTGGAGGAGGCTGACTGTCACCTAGTAATGTGTCTGTGAACCTCCTTTTACTCTGTGGTGAATTCAACTCTTCAGACTCCTCTTCTTCAGACTCAGAGTACATGCGTGGAGAAGGTGTCTGGCTTGCTTCACCTTGCTCCTGCCACATTGTTGCCTCAGGCTCAGTCACATTTTTACTTTCCCCCTCACAATCCACACCAGGCTCAGAGTCAGACTTTTCAGGGTACGTTTCTCGTTTTCGTTTTGTCCCTGATCCAACAGGTGGGGGAGAAGTTGAGGTGGATACTGGGGAGGACTGCCCTGAGTCCATGTTTGGTACTTCAGAAGCAGACATCTTATTGAGAACTTTTGGCAGAAGGCATAAGCAAGCATTTAGTTAACACAAAAGGAAATGTGTGTATTCAAGTAAGTCAACAGTCTGCTACAGCCTTACCAGCTTCTGACTGATTTTTCTGAAGACAATAATAATCCTAAGACAATGTCTTGACAACCTGATTGCAGCAAAGAATTTGCTACTTACCTCTGCGCTGAGAAGTGAAGAAGGTTGATATAGAGCTCTGTTTGGTCTTTGGCATTTCCATTTTGGTCTGAGTGAAGTTGAGAGCCACAGCCAAACTGTATCCTCCAGCTTCAGCGAAGGGGTTCAGCAGTTTAGAAATGGGACGGGTAAGCCGTTTCTGAAACACAAGATGTGTAGAATGAAATATGGTCCTTAAGTGTAATAACAACGTAAGAGGTTATTGATAAGATAGTGTTACTTATTGATAGAGATATACTCTAAGTAATAGTGTCTGTAATGAACACCTACTTTGTACAAGTCATTAAACGCATTAATTCACTGCTTCATTGAGAAGTAAACAGTCATTTAGTCAGAATTAAAAGACAGTATCCACATTTACCTGTTTAGCTTTTCCTTTAAGTTGCACTGTGTCCAGCCAAACACCACACTCCTCTTGAGCAGAGGTTTGCAGTGCTGGTTTGGACGTCTTCATGGTGGAAAGTGAAGAAAAGATCTGCAATACATTAAACAAAAATATTTTTTGTGAGTAGAATAAGTTAGATGAACATTTGTAGCTCTTTCAAAGTCTATTTATATGTTTTCACAATGTTAAAGTAAATTCACACTATCAGTGTAATCGTTCTAAGTTACAAGTCTGGTGTTAGCTCTGTTAGCCAACTTCGCTAACAGCTAGGTGGTATTTATTAATAATAAGATTTTGCCATATAACGCAGAGCGATCATATCATATTTGAACTGACCTCATAAAGTTGCTCAGGGATGTTTTCAGCTTTCCTTTGCGTTTACTTTAACCTATGTAACTTAGTTAATTGTCTTTCTGCTTAGAAAACTGTCCCCGTTTCTGTTTGTTTGAGTCTGGCGCCTTGACGATGAGCTGCCGATGACGTTTGACTGTGTAAAAACGATAACATATGATCAAACCTTAAAATCCCATCTTTAGTGCAACAACTCCGTAAAAATGTAAGATGCGAATTCCCCCAAAATACAATTTTTTTTTCTATAAGCTAGTACAGAACTTTAAATTATTAATTTTTTAGTAAGGCACAATGGACAGCTACTATTTTGACGTCTGTTGGTCCTCGGAGGAGGGTGTGTTTACATTTACGTCACAGCCGTTTGCCGAGAGGGTGAGTGAAGTATCTTTTAATTTAACAGATTAAACACTGAAATTGAAGTAACATAAAAACGTTTCGACTGTCCTAGCTCTTACCACAGTGATAGTCACTAATACAAAGTCTTGTGCTTATGAATAACTACCTGTATGGGTCACTTACAACAAAGCATAAAGGAAGTGCTTACCAGCTAGCCTCGACAGCTAACTTCAGGCTAGCTAATTCGACAAAACAAGACACTGAAAGCTGATGATCTTTCTTCATCGGGATGACTTTCCTCTAACGTTCAGGGGATATGCTACTTTGGGTCATTGTTAATGCTTAACCATAAAACATTTTAATACTGAACTGTTGTTTCACTACTGTAGCCAGTCTGTGGTATCTCTGTGGTGTTCATTAGTTCAGTCGGCCCTAAAGCTGGACACAGAAGAACCTAAGACTGAGAAGTAACTGATGATTACTTATTATTTTATTATTTTATATATATCATTATCTTTTACTGTGCCAGTTATTTTTTCAATTAATGTCTGGTCTATGAAATGTAACAAAATTGGTAAAAATGCCCATCAAAAATCCCTAAAGCTCAAAGTGATATTTTAACATTGCTTGTTTTATCTGACCTACAGTCCAGAATCCAAAGATTTAAAATGTACTATTTCATAAATCATAGAAAATGCATCAAATCCCTCTAAATTCTTCAAAACCTTCACCTGAGAAAGTTCTGGAATTTTGGCTTGATAAGTGACTGAAATGCTGAATTGATTATCAAAATGATTGCTGATTGTTTTTCTGTTGATCAACAAATTAGTTAGCTGATTAATCGACTAATTGTTGCAGCTCTAGTTTAGAACTGAATTTTTGATTTGTGCTCTGCTTAAAATTACTGACAAAAACTGAACTGAACCTAACTGGGGACTTGTGTAACTATTGATCCAATAAATTGTAATATGTTGCAGTGCTATAAATATGTCTGAACACTTGACTGGGCTTCCCTTAAGAAACTGACAAGCCGCCTGGGTTGTGATTCATCTTATGTTATCTAAACAACACACTTAGCACATTTGGCATTTGTTGTGTAACATTGGCTCCATGCTTTGTTTGCTGTTACGCTCACATTCAGTATTAAAAGAGCAACTACTGCATCTGACGCACATCTGACATCATTAATATTTTGAGAGAAACACACCTGTAAGTCAGGATGTCCGAGCCAAAGAAATAAAAACATATAAAAGAGGAAATTAATAGAAACAAATGTGAAAAGACGTATTAATAAATGGTTGGAAATTTAGTTTTTTTGTTATGAGACAGATTATAACATAAAGCTTTTTTTTTTAGATAAAGTTCTGATACATCGGCATCATGTTCCATGGGATACCAGTTACAGGAGGTGTAGGAGGAGGTAAGAAACTAATTTCTACAATTTAGGTATTTAGATCATCTTTTCAACATTAAATGCCTGTAGATGTCTCTCCAAACATGTAAACATGTAAAATTTGTTTCCCTCAGCTCCAGCCAATAAACCCGAGCTGTATGAGGTAAATGTTGCTTCTTTTTCATGCTTTACTTACGGTTTGGCAAACAGAATTTTGACAGAAATGTCTGTATAAACTTTAATGAAATACAGACATTAATGAAATTACAATTACTTGATTATATCCTTTTTTTGGCTGAAATTTGCTTGGAAGAAAAACAAACCTGCCATATTTATGCTTGTTACTTCTGTAAGAAATGCTGCATCAAACTGAACTAAATCCAGGGATAAAATCAGAAATATGTGATATTCTACTTGTTGGGCAGAGCAAGTCTTTCACCACAAATCGTATCTTTTCAGGAGGTGAAATTGTACAAAAATGCAAGGGAACGAGAGAAGTAAGTGTCAAATACATTTCCATTTACCAGCCTAATATGAACACACTGTAACCCAGGGGGGGTTGCCAGTTTTGTAACACCACATTATTAACCTTCTCTCTAAAGGTATGATAACATGGCAGAGTTGTTTGCTGTCGTCAAGACCCTGCAGGCCCTGGAGAAGGCTTACATCAAAGACTGCGTCACACCTAATGAGTGAGTTATACCCGAGTTTAGATGCTGTGTTTAAATGTTTGATGAAAATACCACCTGTAAATTTGATACTATATTTTTTTATTGATGTGGAGGATTTGTCTGTTTCAGGTACACTGCTTCCTGTTCCAGACTCTTGGTTCAGTATAAGGCTGCTTTCAAACAGGTGCAGGGCTCTGACGTGGGCTCCATCGACGACTTCTGCAGGAAGTACAGAGTGAGTTCTGGGTTAGATTGTGGAACACTTTTTGACCCATTTGTCCAGTGCTATTAGATTGTATGTCTCTGGTGCTGTCTTAGAGTAAGCCTCTTACTCTTTTCATTTTGTCCCTTAGCTTGACTGCCCACTAGCCATGGAAAGGATTAAGGAGGATCGGCCAATCACCATTAAGGATGACAAGGGAAACCTGAACCGCTGCATTGCAGATATTGTTTCTGTATGTCCTCTCTCTCCTCCATCATATTAAGCAGTCAGTTCAGAGTGGAGGCTTATTTTGGACACATGCCAGAATAAGGATTGTTGCAGTCGTATTTTTGGTTAAATGATTTAGTGTTCGGGCTGAAGTGGTTTCACTTCATTTGGCTCATCCTCTGGTCAGTCATTTAAGAATGTGAGTGGGTGTTGCCAATTGTGTTCACTGCCAACTTTGAACTCAACTCATATAATCAGACAAACTATGAAACTCAGCAGATGAATAGTGTGATACTGGCAAAGACTACATGCCCTGTTTGTGTTGCTGACTGTAAAAAAAAGAAATCATGTTTCTTGTTGCTGACTGTGGAAGTTGGAAAATATGTTGAGCATTGTCTCATTGGTTGTCATTTTCTCTCTCTTTGTAACCTTCAGCTCTTCATCACTGTGATGGACAAGCTGAGACTGGAGATCAGGGCCATGGATGAGGTAGATGGAACAGAATGTTGGCAGACTTATCATACTGGTTACTTAAGTGGATAATCTGACACTTGTCTTCCTTTGGTCCAGATTCAGCCAGATCTAAGGGAGCTGATGGAAACCATGAACAGAATGAGCAACATGCCTCCAGACTCAGAGGCTAAGGATAAAGTCAACCTCTGGTTAGTATTATGATATGTTAAGAGTGGAACCCAACCTTTCCTTGAGTGTGATGTAGGTAGGGCTACCTCTGCAGTGGCTAAGATGGCTGCACTGATCCCCAAAATCACCTCACTTAACACCACTCCATGATAAGTCTGCATTTTAAAACCACAACTTACCTCCATTACTTTCTTAACTGTCATCTTTCTTGTCCTTTTCTCCTCAGGTTGACCACCCTCAGCAGCATGTCAGCCTCAGATGAACTGGATGATAATCAGGTGCGCCAGATGCTGTTTGACCTGGAGTCGGCCTACAATGCCTTCAACCGCTTCCTCCACTCCTCCTAAAACATCTCTCCATCATAGATCCATCTGTCTGAAATTCTGGCTCTTAATACCTATTAAGTTAAAATAAACATTCTCCTTTCTCTTTTGGTTATTTGTAGGGCGTGGATTTAAGTCTAGGGACAGGTTTTCTCTCTCCTGCTTCCCCAATTATCACTTTTCCAACTCTACATTTGTTCCCTATGTACTTATTCATGCTGTGTCCAGTTCAAACTTCACTGCCTTTTAGCGTATACTCCACTGTTTGTTGTACATTGTGCTGCCTGTAGCCTTGCCCACTGGGCTTTTCCTGTGCTGTGAGATCCTCCATTGGCCTGTTTTCTAGCCAAACATGTGTGATAAACCCTTAAACACTGGCTATTTTGATCTTGACAAAACAGTTTACTTCTAACTTTGTACTGTAATTTCAAAAAAGGTCTAATTTTATACTTAGGTTTTGCAGAGCACCAACATAGAAGCATGAATCAGTGATATTGGGCAAATTCTGCACATGAAAAAATGGTTGCAACAGCCAAAGTCTTTGTATTATTGGAGAGATGAATATATATATTTTTCTTTTTGGTACCCTAAATATATCCACTAGCTACCACCTGGGGACATTTGTTCTGTGTACCATGATTGTTTAATATTACACATGTTTTTACTGTAGAATCCCACAATAGAGTTTGTCAATAGCGTAAAAGAAGCTGAAAATTATCTGATAACATGCAGCAGAAGTAATTGTTTGGACTCTGAAGATGATTAGATTGCACTTCAAATTAATCATTATGTTGAAACTATGGTGGAAGGAAATGGTTTTGTTTTTTCGCCTACATTTTGTCTTTAACATGCCTAATCCATATTTCCCTTAGAAGTGAAGGTTTGGCCACATTGAGTGGGCAAAAGAGAGGTGGACACACCCCCTCCTTATTTTGCTTACTAAATATGTTTCAACCCTCGAACACCATTAGGGAGAACATATTTATTAAGATATATCAATGTAAATAATAGTTTTGATTTTTAAATAAAAGCATGTAACATCTTTTTAGAAATAAAGCTGAAAAATCTATCTCCAACCTTGTGTCTGAATAAGATGAAATTTGTTCATAGCTTTTTTAAAATTATTGTTCAAAGTATTCAGTTTATGATGTGACATGTTTAGAAATCTAACAAAGGGAAGAATGCTGCTTTCTAATTAATTAATTTGCACTGTTTATTAATCTAGTCTATTCATTGTATGAATATTTTGACCACAGTGTTTATTGTTTTAATGATGTTTTTATGCACATCTATTTTACTTTGATCTTTTTCCCACAAGAGCTGACTAATGGCCCTGGTTAGGTTTTCCTGTTTGGGGCCCCAGGGTTGTCGGGCCCACACTGGCCACCCACTGCACTGTGTGGACTGCATTTACCCTTCAAGGGGCCTTACAGAGTCTAGGTCCTTGATGCAGTTGCCTGCTTGCAACATATTTTTAGACAATTTCTGAAGTGCTGATTGTTGATTTAATTCCTTTTATTTACAATGATCTTTACTGTTTTAATTGGCTTTTTTCTTAATAGACTTATTTTCCTGGGTGAATCACTTACTTTTGCTGCCATAAATGAATCTTCAACATCTTTAACAAGTAAAAATAAAACTTTCCAGAAGTTAAATTTAATATTAATAGGTTATCCGGTGTAGATCACTGTCAGAGGACCAAGCTGACACATTTTTGTTCTCTACTTGCTTGTGAGGACCTGCGATGAGGAACAGAGAAACAGCCGTTCCTCATCACTCTACAGGTTACATCATTAAACCAAAGCAGCCTTCTGTGTCTCCCCCACACCCCGCGGGATTATAGAGGAGGTCTTCCTATAATCCTGGTGCTACAACCATCATAATCTCCATGACAACACCAAACGTCCACCTGTGAATGAGCGGACGAGCTCGTGTTTGTGCTGCGGTTCCTTTAAGAACCGGGCAGCAGCGTATTCGTTACCAGGGCGACGAAAAAATGACAAAACTCCTTGGCCCGTCCGTTTGCAGCAGCGGCAGCGGTGTGGGAGTATGCAGAAGTTAAAGCGAGATTTGACTGTCACCTGGACGAGCACAACCAGATTCTGAACAGCGCTGGTTAAACGCGTTGAGCTTTCAGCAACTAAGAGGAGGTGAAAAGCTAAAAACTGCTGCTTCTCCACCGACATTGATTGATTGAACAGTAAGCGACGCGAAACAGAAACACCAGAGTCGCATGTTGACTCGACTGCTGCCTCCATTCATTTTGTCGTGTCTGTGTGTGTGAGTGAGTCATTCATCGCGTCCAGTCGTTTTAACACCTGTTTTCCAGACATTCAAAGTCTACTGACCTTTTTAAGGAATAATCAAGGAGTATGGTGGGGATTTCTGCATGAGCAGAAGTAGTAACTGTTACAAAAAAAAAGGCAAAATGAGCAAAAAATATGAATCAACAAACGTGTCTGAAGTGGAGGAGCATATTTCTCTGAAGTATGAAATCAAGAAGAGACTTGGAAAGGGGGTAAGTGGGTTTTTTTTTTTTTTTAATTATTAATGTAATGGATGTTGAATTTAATTTATCACAGTTTTTAAATATTCTCTGAACCCTGAGCATAAATCCCACGTATTTACAAAAGATCTTTAAGTTGCCAAACAGTTTTATGTCCATTGCAGGCTCATTGCATGTTTTGCAAAAACCCATGCACCCTTTTCTACCTGTGCGTTAATGTTTACCACATCTTTAAGCCCCTCTGCAGCTTTAAAAGAAATTCCTGCAATTCTCCAGACTTAAGGTCCTCAGTAAATACCAATGTTGTAAGCAAGGGGTTTATTTACTTTGGCAGGACAAACTCTTTCTTTGCAGATCAGCTGATGTGTGAGGACACTTGTTCCCTCTGGAGTCCAACCCCTTTGTTTTTTTCTCCACTGGAAGGGTTGCCACAGGACTAAAAACAGCCTGGTTTCTTTCCACAATGTCCACAGAGACGCACAAATTGATGCTCTGCTTTAAATGGCCAGGTGGTTGCTGCCACGTAGCCACGTCATATTAGCTAACTAGGCATACCTGAGTGTGACTGTGGCTCAGGTTACACAGCTGTTCAACCTGTTTACAGTTGACTGGTGGGATGGTTGCATCCAACAATACATCAGGGAACTGAACAATAGTGAGCATTGCAGTGCTAAATGGTGTTAGAAAGTCATAAAGTAGTTTTACAGCAGGAAAAAAAATGCTTGGGTTTGACAAAGACAACAGCCAAAGAATCACCATTGCTATCTAAACCCATTCCACTGCCTCCTATGACAAAGCTGCTCCTTGTGTCATTACAGTAACAGCGTACTCTGATGCTCTGCTTCACTGCCGCCTCTGTTACGCTCGACTTCACCATCTAGATTAGCACCCTCCCTCCACCATAGTCAGAGCTGTAGCTACTATTTGAGGACACAGAGGTCATGTCCTCACCTTTTATTTTCCAGGAATATGGTGATCAGAAGTTCAGTTTATGCTTTATAATTTAAAGTTACCTATAGTGGATTTTTAAAATGCTCAAAACAAAACTGCTTTTAGATGATTACATAAAGGAACTCAGGGGCATACAACCGTCAAATAAAATGAAATTAAAAAGATATAAAATGTTAAAGTTTTAAGTAGTTAATTAAACAACAATTTGCAGAGTTAATAAAATCCTGACTACAACCCTGCCCACAGTGTCTCCCCATTTAAATTTGCTCTATTAAAATTATTCTTATTATTATTATTATTTTTACCTTGTTGATATCCTGTTGTCAAAACACTGTTAATGCTAAACTTGTTACAGAATATAAGCCCACTCCAGGGTGAAGAAGTTACTTGATGTAATGTTGTCTGTATTTTGTGTCCGACTCAGGCCTATGGCATCGTATGGAAGGCAGTTGACAGACAGAGCGGAGAGATTGTGGCTGTGAAAAAGATCTTTGATGCCTTCAGAAACAGGACAGATGCCCAAGTGTGTATTGTTTCATATACAATTTTAAGTTCAATGATGTAATTATTGTAACGTGTTAACTTTGCTCATATTTACTTTCTAGCAACCCTGTATAAATTGGCTCCCTAACTTGTCTCAATAGAAAGAGGAGTTTGGCTAATGATTAAATGGAACAGGAGACTTTTGTCTGCTGCGTTTATTGCTGCATGTTTTTTTTCTTGAGCTCATATTCTAACTGTAATTTTCTTTCTATTTGGCAGCGGACATTCAGAGAAATCATGTTCCTTCAGGTAACAATAACAATCATGGTTGAGACATTTTCTTGATTTAATTTAAGACTGAAAATCTCACCCTCTACATTTTCCATAATTTCTCTCTTTGTCCTGTCTCTCATTGAGTGTATTAAATGTACAAAGTATCAGGATTAGGGAGAGTTGATCTTTTCAAGATGTACAGTAATTGTTGTGTCTGAGGATACTGTTCTTTGCTCCTTAGTCATTGAATGAGCTCCATCGTCAAATGGCCATAATATCCCTCATTATCTACAAAAACATGCCCACGTCACCACAAGGAAATTCCCTTTATAAGGCCATTCTCCCTTTTATACATGAACAGTTTATGTAGGTAAATTGCTTTACTGATTAAGAGTCTGTAGCTCCACTCATATTACTGCAGCAGTTAGACCCTGGCCCTCCTACTAAGTCTATTTTTTCCTTGACTGTTTCCTTATATTTAAATGCTGTATGAATAGAACAATGGTGCAAAGGTTTCTAAACTTTTTTTGGTATGCAGGCAGGCCTTAAACAGTTCACAGAAACACACCGGTGACAATGAGCAGCAAGTATGTAGCTGTGTCACTGTACATTATATCCTTGTGTTACATATTACTGTTTCACTCTTTATCTGATGACCTACATACATGTAACCTTTAGCTGTGCCACTGCTCCCTAATCCACTGTTGTCATATTCCAATGAAACTCTGGCGTTGTAGTCATGGGGTTTCTAGTGACCATTATGTAACCTCTGTTGAAACTGTCCCTGTTGTTTACACAACCTTGACACAATATCTGCCAGTTATTGCAGGTCAAACAGTAGCCACAGTGTGCTTTCTGTGTTTGCATGCAGTGTTTCTGTTGCTAAAAATCTTTTATTCTTTTTTGCAGGAGTTTGGCGATCATCCCAACATCGTCAGACTTCTCAATGTCATCCGGGCCCAAAATGATAAAGACATTTACCTCATTTTTGAATATATGGGTGAGTGTTGCTTGACGTGCAGAGCTGCTCAGCTGTGGCACGCAAACATTGCTTCAACAAATGCCCATCGCTCATGGGGAAGGCTGCAGTGGTTCTGCACAGTTTAACTTGGCACTGAAAAAGGCTGAGGTGTGGGTGTAACTGTGTGTGGAAGTGCTTCTGCCTCCCTTGGCTGCCTGCTCTGCCTTACTGCTGAGTCCACATATTGGCCTCCCCCTCTCTGCAGTCTAATCCATGACTGTACACCAGCATCACAGCACAGACCTCCACTGTTTCTCTCCAGCATTTTGTTTTCAAGATTCTGTTTGGCTGAAATCGTTGTGTATGTGATTATAGAGGGGAATGTTTTTGCTGAGGATAATTTAAAGTCCAGTCATTGCTTGAGATTATTGTGACACCCATATTATCAACAAAATCTGCTCTCTGCTTTGACCCAGATACTGACCTGCATGCAGTGATTAAGAAAGGAAGCCTACTGAAGGACATCCATAAACGTTATGTGATGTACCAGCTCCTCAAAGCCGTCAAATACCTGCACTCAGGAAATGTTATCCACAGGGACCAAAAGGTATGCCAGTGACTTTGTCAAGTGGAGAATAATTATGAAATAGTAGTGAATGTATTTGATATATATATGGAGAGTATTAGAAACATTTCACATTACCCAAAAGTGCTCTTTTTTGGATTCTACATAATGTATAGATAATGCATAGATTGTGTTTTGTGGTCTGTCTTTATGCACAGCATAATGTAAGATATAATATTTCAAATAAAACATATATTCTTGTGTAGACAGATATAAATGTAAGGCTGGATGGGTTCATGCCTCATGATCTGTTATGTTCAAAATAATTACGTTCAGTAACACATGTACATGTCTGCAGCAGATATGCTGGCGAGGATGCACAACATGGTCCTTCTCCTTGGAAACTAGATTTTTGTTCTGCCTTTTTCTCTTATTCAATTTTTTGTTTTGGCTCCTTGTATAATTTCTGTTTTCATACCTTGGTCAAGCTGGGCACTGCATTCTGTAATACCTGCTCCAAATGACCTTTGGATAGATGAGTGAAAATCAAACTGTTATTGTCCTTGTGAAAAATGTTTCTCTTGTCTATGTTTCCCACAGCCATCCAATGTGTTGTTGGACACTGACTGTGTAGTCAAGCTGTGTGATTTTGGCTTGGCCAGATCACTCAACCAGATCCAAGAAGACAGTGGGAATCCTGCACTGACAGAGTATGTGGCTACGCGGTGGTACAGAGCTCCTGAGATCCTGCTGGGGTCCTCAAGGTATCAGCTGTGATGAGCATCTGCTGTCAGTAACCACATCTTATGCTTGTTCTTCACAACAGTTAGATTAACAATGATGAAGACAGTAGGTTAGCATTTTAATTCAGGGGACAAAATACTTATTTGGAAAATGATGTAGATGTTTTGAGTGTAGCAGTGTGTAAAAGGAGTACATCTTGTCCAAAGGTACACTAAAGGTGTAGACATGTGGAGCCTTGGCTGTATCCTGGGAGAGATGCTGCTGGGAAAAGCACTGTTCCCTGGGACATCCACCATCAACCAGATAGAGAAGATCATGAGTGCCATACCACATCCGAGCCCAGAAGGTGACTAAAGTAAACTCAAGGTTTAATCCATTCAGATGTTGGACACTTTACTTTTACTTTGGATTAATTAAATATATTTTAATGTTTTTCAGATATTCTCTCAATCAAGTCTGAATATGGATCTTCTGTCATTCAGAGAATGTTACTGAAGTAAGGAGTAAATGGTTTTCCATATATGTACATGTAAATCTAATCGTCTAAATGATCAACAGTGCACATGTTGCATTCACTCACTCAGTCTCACATGGGTTGCTTTATTTATATGCGAATGCAGAGTGTGCACAGTTCATTCTGGACCACTTTCTAACGTTGTCACTTCTGGTGCAAAGGGAGTTAAGGGAGTGATGATAACAAATTTCTTCCCCTCCACTGGGAAGCATATTATTAGAGACTGCAGGTGGAGTTGGGGCTCATTACATGCTCAGGGAGCAGGAAGTGCGATTATTGCAGAGATGCAATGACGTCGCTGTGACAAAGCAAATCATAAACCGAGCAATGGTAGGTTAAAGAGGCCACCTTGTTGCAAAGGGTACATTTGATATGTTGCAAAAAATTGATATATTTGAGTCAGCAGGGAGAGTCAGATTGTCCCCCTGAATCTGCTTGCAGGCTTTGCTGTATTTCTAATCTTTGCTTAGTCCAGTAAATTTGTAAAAGGCAAATATCTTTATCTAACAGCTGCAAAATTAAAAGGTGTATTGAAATGTGTATAGTGATGTAATATGAAATATAATAGCATGTATTGAACCCCCAAATTTTGCATGATATTTTCTTTCAAACTTTCTGTTGATACCCCCCACATTCCTCTGACTCTCTTCCTCCTCTGGCTTTCATTTGTAATTAAATCTCACCTCTTCTTTCTCCAACAGACCACAGGTGCCTCTGGAGGATCTTCTCCAGCCGTCTGTGCCTCCTGATGCTCTGGACCTGCTGAGGGGTTTGCTAGTTTTCAACCCAGACAAGCGGCTGACTGCTGAGGAAGCCCTCCAACACCCATATGTTGCCAGGTATGAAGGAACATGCACTCAGACTGATTCATGGTTACTGGTCAGATTTTCCAGTATTGAAGAGATGTCTTTTTTTTGATGATGATATTACTGTTACTACCATAACATGCTGTCATTTATCCATAATTGTTTCTGTTCTGTCTCTTGAGGTTCCATAATCCAGCCAAGGAGCCAGCTCTTAACTATGATGTAGTGCTGCCAGTGGATGATGATGTGCAATTATCTGTGGTTCAGTACCGCAACAAACTTTATGAGGTACAGAATAAGTCATAAATGTTCAGGAGGCAATGTTTAATTAATTTACACTAGACCACATTACATTAGGTGCACTGCAGTAACACTCATTAGTCAGTAGTATTACATTAGTACATTTTCCTCTTTTTAATTGCAGATGATACTGGAGAGGAAAACTAATCAAGGGATGCTAAGACTGACCCAGCCGAAGGAAATAGGCTGTGTCAGTAGCAGAGAGAAGCCCGGTGTGAAGGACAAAGGAGAGAAGGACCCTGTGGCGGTGAATGGCGATAGTAATGCTGACCATGAGGGGAAACCACAACATGAAAAGACTGATGAGAAAACCCATGTGCCTTCACATACAGGCGTCACCAAACCTGGGCCTGTGAATGTTTCCACCCAGCCTGCTGTGGAGAAGACAAGTCCATTAGCTAGCCCGGGCTTGGGAAAACTCACATATAATCCCATCACACATGCCCCAAGTATGTCAGAATGTATTTCTATAGCTTCTACACAGAACTGGCTGTCAAACTTTAGTACCTTTTTGTTTTGATCATAATATACAGGGTCAGAACAAAGCTTGCCATCCTTGTTTGGTCATATCTGTAATCTTCTTTAGTTATGATTTTATTGCATAGTTCCTCATTTAAATCAAAATTTTGTCAATTTTAGACTTCTTTTTTATTTAGGGAAAATCCTATTGTGTTTTTTTTTTACAGCTTTTAACATTTGAGAACCTTAGCTCTGTTAAGTGGAAAAAAAAAGAATTCAGTGATATTTCTTATTTTACTGGTATCAGTGCAGGAACAATAATCATAAAATGACACCATATAATACCTAGCACTGGCTCCGTGCCTTCACAATAAAATTTAGACAATGCAGCTGCATGTATTTAACATAAATCTCTCAGGCAGTGTACGTACACATTCCCTCAAATAGAAAACTCTTCTTCTCTTCATTCAGACATTTTTGTTCGAAGCCAAGCTGGTCCTCCCCATTACTACCACTCTACTGCAGCCAGCAGGAAGCTAATGGGACAGACCAGTCATGGAAATGCAGCTACATCACCAACAGAGGGCACTAACGCTAATACTGTAAGCACCAGACTTCAGTTCACTTACTATTCAGTTTTGTTTTCTTACATTCTTTCCCACTCTGGCTCTTTCTGTGGCTCACTTTAAACCTTATTCTGTTCTTTCTCCCTCCCTTCATTAGTCCATGGACCATATTCTCCAGCGTGGTCGCTCAGCCCCTGTGGGTCATAACCGTTCCTTCTCCTTGACTCTAAACCAAACACAGAACAACCCGCTAGTGCGCAAGGGTGAGCCATCTTTGTCCTCGGGGCTATTTGTCACATCTGCACGCCTGGTGAGTCCGCTGCACCTCAGGACATGTAAAATATGGTTCACTGTCAGGATGCAATTTCACGCTATTAATATTCATAATTAAGTATTGACTTTAAACATAGAATGCACAAAAGTATATGGATATTTCAAAGCTTGGTGGCTTTACTAAGCTATAGATGAAATGGCTGTCATAACATGTCTAACTTTTTATTCCCATGCAGAACCAGCGCTCCAACTCTCAGGTTCGTGAGGCTCGACCCCCAATACGGTTCAGCAAGAAAGTATTTCAGAGTAACTGTAATGTGGCAGCCGCGGGTGACCCTCGAGCCAAGCTAGGCAGTTACTCCCAGGCCTATGGCACTATCAACAAGACTGAACTGGACAATCTGCTTCAAAGTCGTCCTTGCAACCAGTAACTGCTGTCATGTCAGTGGTTACATAAGGGCTGGGTGGCACCTGTGTTGAAATACACAACAAAGTTTCCCCTGGATAGGATGTTAGGCACATGGCAAACTGAAAGAGATCTTGTAAATAGCAACTGTTAAGACTGTTAAGTCAAACCTCTTGTGTAGAATGTACCCATGGAGACATGGATTTCCGTTCGCTGTCTGTGACAGTGAATATATTTTGTAAAAATCCAACTGTACCAGCAATTCATGAGAATATGCACATGTGTAATTTTTTCAAGACGTTTTGCTCAGCTGCGCTTCTTATGAGGCTGGATTACCTTAATGGTTTATGTACATTCAGCCATAGGGTTTCAGATGGACACAGAATAACTGTAAAATGTACAAATAGTTGTTTGAATTGTTTATATGCAACAAGTAATTGTCTGTTAGTACAGCAGCAATAAGCCCACTTGTTCCTCTAATGTGTACAGAAAGAAAATGATTAATGTTTTTTGAACATTAATCAATTTGGAAGGTTTAACAGATGACTGTGGCAGCAAAAGACAAAGTTTAATAATAAAAAGAGTTTGAAGTATCAAGATTCTTTACCTATGCAAAAGTACTAATACAACACTATAAAAGCTTCAATTAAACGTCAAAATCCTACTGTAAAAGTACAGATGTTCTATACTAGTGTACAAATACTAGGACTATACCACTGCTACTCCTGCAGAAAATACTGGAATATTATACAATATGTTAGATTTTTAGATTCTTAATACTGATGCAACAAAGTCCAAGCAGCTTTTACTGCTGTTGTTGGTCAAGGTGGAGCTTGTTTATCTTCTACAGAGGCAGTTAGGTAATTCTAAGGGTTTGAGAAACGTGTAATTGCTTAAGAGCGAAGAAAAGGTTTTGCTACACCAATTTATATTCATTTTTCTCTTTTCTCTACTCGATTTTTACAATAGATATCAGATATGTTTTTTTACACTCTTTGGGCCTCAAACACCCTTTAAATTGAACTATCAGAGAACTCCAGAAGAGAAGTAACTCTGTGGTGGAACTGCTAACAAGATAAGAACTTTCTACTCAAGGGAAGTATCTCAAAACTATACTAAAGGGCAGAACCAAGGTAAATGTGCTTCACACCACTGATAATACACCACATGACTGAACCAGTTGCGCATCATGCAGAACTCTCCTGATCTATCTGGATCATTCCATTGCAGTGTTTGGTTTATAAATGTACCTACAGGTCGTTAACTGCGGGGTATTTTTTTTTTCTGCATGTCCCGCGACGCCGTTAAGAAAAAAAAAAATACTGCGTCATTATTGCTGTAAATTGTGTCATTTTGTGTAACAACCGGAGATTCCCACACACCACGTGACCGCGTCGTGTGGTGTCGTCAGCGGCTCTAACGTCTCTGTCTCGACCCAGTTGTTCAGTCCAGACCACCCGGAGAAGGAGGAGGGAGAGTCGGAGTCGGCAACTGCTCTCAAATAAATATATTAAAGGTAAGGGCGTTGTAGCTTGGTGATAAGATGTTTCGTAGGCGCGTGTGCGTGTGTTTTGTTTGTAGAAATTATTATTAGTAGTATTATTTTTCATTAACTATGCTTGTATTGCGGAGGGCTAGCACCGCTTGGTTAGAAATGTCCAGCACCTGCTTGTCGCCAGCTGTCACCTAATATCACCGAAAAAGAAAGCGGTAAATTGGCCAAACAGATGGGTTTAGCAGAATTGCTCATTTCTAGACTCGGTAAGTCACAAACACTAGTAGTTTGGCTTTGAAAGGAGCTGAAAGCTCAGCATTGTTAGCGTGGGGGCGCGGCGTGTGGTCACCGTCCTAAAAAAAATATCTGGATTCATCATGGCGAGCTAGCTAACTGCTTCGGACACAGGCATGGATATCTATCACCTATTTACTGTCAGTTTATGCATTTTCTGCTGAAATGACGGTGTTGTTTGCTCGGGGGTAATATTTGTTAGTTTGATGTAACAGATGATCGTAGTGTCGCATTTATCTGCGCTGGTGAGGCCTATGATGGAGGTGCGCCCGCTGCAGGTACAAGATGAAAACAATGCTCCGTGTTTATGTTGGATTCATGTTTCTGTTTTGGTTTGCTTTGCTTTCGCGCGTACATAAATATCCTGATAGTCGTTTTGATCCAGATCGCTCTTTTAGTGTAGTCTGTTTTGCATTGCGGTGTGTTTTAATTCGCTATACATATAATCAGTTCATCTGGTGCTTCTCAGCTGTCAATGATAAATATGTTTGCACCTTACAAAGCAGATGCTGGCAACAGACAGGTTATTTCTTTCATATCAACAATGTGATTAATTTTGATAACGATAATTTATGCATTTAAACAAGGCGTGCTTTTAAAACAATCGATTTCATCAACTTCCAGAAAGGAATGGATGAGAAGACTACATGCTGACTTTTCTCTTGTTCATGCTCCTCCGGTGTGGATGTTTGCAGATTTTCTCTTTTTTATATCATTATGAACTGAATATCTGTGGTCCTCACGCACAAAAAGACATCACCCTGTCTTCCCAGAAACTGTGATGGACAGTTTTTATTTTTATTTTTCATTTAGCCTTCAATAGCCTTCAGCTTAAGGATTATAAAAATAATCATCAGTTGCACACCTGATTGTTATTGTTATTATGTCAGTTTATGGAGTTTTTGGCTTACCAGAAAAAGAAATGTACTTTAACATATAGATGCAAAAATCATACAAACGTACAGTACTGCCATACAGCAGTTCTGCTCTGCAACATTGCATCACAAAGGCTGATGGCACTGATCCAGAGATATTAAAGGGATAGTTACCATCATGGGTATAAGCTTTTATCACAATATAACAACAATATTAATACCTATATATCATGCTATATTTCCCTTGCCCTGTTTCTATGTTTGAGTGTGTTGTTGCTATCTCACTGTAAGTTCATCTCCATGATAATCATCACATCTCCAAATATACACTGTCTTCATTAGGCAAAAATGTCCCTTGCTATTTGCAGTCTAGATTCCTTATCGTCCTTTAAATATCAGTAGGCAACATCCCGTAAATGTTTTTTTTTTAGAGGGTGGTGGTATTATTTGTTGAAGCTCTCTGTTTACAGTCTGGTTGCCTTGTGTTGAGTGAAGCTAAAGGAAAATACATGAGCATGACGTTCATCAGCTCAGACAAACAGCCTGTGTGTTCCTTCCTGACAGCTGCCAGCCAGAACAAATTAATTTGCTCACTTTACAATATTGTTTTAAGTTGACTTGCTTTACTGTACATCTGGTGGTTGCAGCTTCTTGACTTGTTGAGTGAGGGAGTTTGAATTAACAGATTGTCATGAATGTTGAGGGTTACAGTAAAACTTGTTTGTGGATTATAAGTTAATGGAAGAACTGGGTGAGGAGAATTCTAATAAGCAAGGTTAGTGGATGGTTGTGCTGTTAAACAGACTTGAGCAAAGTCTAGGATTACTGAATCTTTACTGACAACATGGAAATAACAGAAGGCATTCTTGTGCCTGTTTCATTTTGCTGTTGATGGAATATTGGAGAGGTGGGGGGGTATTTAACATGTCCGTTTAGATGACACTTCAGTTCTGTTTGGGAAGATTTGGATTTTCGAGGATCAGTAGGCTTATATTAACCAGACACAAGCAGTAAATCTGAGCTCTCTTGCCAACACCATTTCCTGAAGTTGCCAACTGCTTACACATTGTAAGGAGTGATTATTTGATTTCAGCTCTTAGCAAGTGATCACAAGCTGTGGCTTTTCTACTGCAGTGTATTGTTCCCGGGGGGGCTGTTTTCTTCTTACAACAAGATTATTTCACTTTGTAACAACATGCCCCCTTTAGTTTGTCTCAGCAAGAAAATGTGGTAAATTGGTACAAGATAAGCTGATATTATAAATACAAACTTTAATGTCAGTATAAAAGCAAAGATGCTGTCAACACGAGCACACACATTGGAGAAATTGAGATTTTGTTCACTGTAGCAGCAGGATGTTGTCGTACTATACTATGCTAACCTACACAAAGTGCAGCCATCTGTCATGTCATGAGGTGAGGTGACTGCAGGTTTGATATAGCCAGAGCTGATGCTGACACGGTGTGGCATGATGACAATATCTTGCCAGACTGCTGCATTTGCTTGCAGATAGGCTGACGGCAACACAGTGTAGGACTGTATCTGCCAGGTGGTCTGAATGACAGTTTCGTAATAGGACTAAAGATGTTACAGTGGCACACCGACTGCTTATACAGAGTTTGGTTAAAATTCAGCTGGTTGTGTGGTAAGCACACAAGTTACAAAACTGTGTTGTTGTTTTTTTACCACAGAGTCAGTCACTCATCATGTGACTATGAAACAGCATTTTATCTTTAATAATACCACTCAGTAAAGACCTAGAGAGGTTTGTTTTTAGAAAAAGTTGTACACTTAATCTTTAAAACAAGTGGGATATTTATTTCATACTTCATCAAAGATCACAACTTCTCATTTGTAATAGTTTTAGCTCAGTGTATTGTAGCATGCTGACATCTGTGTAGGCCCCATTGCTTTGTGTGGCTGTTCCTGTTTTGTCACTGTGTTTCCTGGTGTTGCTCAGGCATGCACATTGCATGTTGTAAATGGGTTTGTTGAGGTATTGTGCTAACCTAATTGTGTTAACGTGGCTCTTTGGCTAGCCCACCGAGTCCCTCCCTTTAGCCTAATTCCCCTAGCGATAGCTATCAGCAGCCGCCGGGGATAGTGGCACTGTCTTTATCCACTGCATCGGGGCGTCTTTCCTAAGAGGATTTGAAATCTCCCACGTAATGCTTGTAAAGCTGTACAAACAGTGCCTCAAACTGACTCCTCACTCTCTGAAAAAAAAAACTGTTTTGCCTGGATTCTCTTTCACAACTTCTTAGACATAGAAGTGAAACTATTGTGGTTATTGAAATGACCTTGTGCACTTGTAAAATACGTAGTTCGCACAGAGGGCACTAACTTTTAATGTCCTTTGCTAAAAGGACTAAGCCTTATTTTCTTTCACTTTTCTTTCTGTAAAACCATTTATTTTTATTTTGCTCTAACAGTTTCATGAAATCAACTGTTTTTTTTACTGATTACAGCTACGTGTCAGTGTCTAAAGACACATCAAAAAATAAATCTTTTGTCAGAATATCACAGGAGATGTGCACCTGTACTGACCTAACTGACATGACACAATGCATGTTTCTGACACTAGTGTCCCATCCTCATGACTACGTGATGTGTTACTTTGGATTATACCTGGTAATCCATTAAACACAGACAGAGATGACGCAATCTTACATGTTAGTGTCCTACAAATTTCCGTCAAAGACCAAACTGTAATTATAAATTAACAACATTAGTTATAGAAGTTTTTGTTTCACATAAACTTCAGTAATACATTACAGCAGAACATAAAAGAGCTGAAACGACTGATCAACAGAAAAAAATTAGCTAGTTTTAGTTTTATAATATACTTGTCATAACCTCTCAAACGTGAAGATTTGGTGCTTTTCTATGTCTTTTGTAATCATAAACTGAATATTGTTGAGCTTTGGATTTGTTGGTCAGACAAAACAAGCACATTTGATGAGATCACCGTGGGCTTATGAGAACATGAGAAACATGTTTCACTTTTTCTTCTGATATTTTTTGGACCAAACTGTAGATTTTGATGAATAATTAAAATAATTGTTAGTTTCAGACCTAGAGCAGTTTATTTTTTCTTACAAGATGATAATTTCATGTGTCGCCCAGTCCTAACATGGATGGCAAAATTCTTTCAAGTCCTGAGTTGCAATTCTTAAATGCTTTACATGGACATTGGACAGGGTATGGGTCATATGCCTTGACTGTGTGTGTCACATGATAAGTTAAGGAGTCTTGGGTTACTCAGTTACGTCTCTGGAATTGTTCAGTTGACAGACATCTTGTCTTGTGTAGCAAGCAAACTTTGATTTAAAAGAGAACAGCATTGTCTGTTCAGATCTGGTGAGGGATTTTTTTTGGGGGGGGGGGGGGTGAGCCAATGTTGTCTACAGTCCAAACAGTTAACTGAGAGATTGGAGAGTTGGATTTCTGAAGTAATTCAGCAAAACTGTTTAGCCCCCACCCAAAACAACCATTGTTGTCCTGAAAGCCAGGAGGGATTTGGCTCCTCAGATAATGATTGTAATCTGTTATGATCTTAATGGAGACTGTCAGTATGAAGCAGAGCCAGCACTCGCCATGTTTGTCTGCAGTCTCCCACTGCACTGTCCTAGTGATGGATAGACAGGGATCATGAGGACACATGCTGGATTGTGGATGCTTTGCCAGGGAGAAATAGAGCAGTGTTGCATAACGCTCACTGTTAATTCAGTGCGGCCTGGAAAGAGGCGAGGAGGAAGGACAGGGCGAGTCCGAGAAACAATAAATATGATTTTTAGTGATCTGTTGCAGATTGGATATTTTTGCGTATTTTTTAAATGGTGGTGTGTGAAAGAAATATTATGAATACTGATTTCTTGTGTTTGCATTTTAGCAGTAGTTGAAATAGCAGAGGCCTATGCACCATTGTAAAGCCAGTCTGATGCCCACTCCAGCTCTTCTTTCGAAGTCAGCAATCAGGGGAATGGCGCCTGGCTCGCTTCCTGCTCAGCCAAAGTTTTCCTCTTGGGACTGGGCATCTTTATATGAAACCCGTACAACACTTTTGAAAACACAAATCAACCTAGTAAATCTGACCTCACTTGCAGAGATTTCTGTGTGCAGCACTTGTGTAATGCATGTAGCTGCCTCATTAGCATTATAGATTGCAATGAAAATGTCACAGAAACCTGTTCACCAGGGCTGTGCAGGGGCCTGGTTTGGGGAGGGACACTGCAGCAGTGGCCAGCATGTCAGGTCACTTCCTGAAACAAAGCAGATTAATAATACATTTGGTTACCAAGGCACCACCTGCGTCCATGGTAACACTGTCAGCACTGGTGTGGACAGTGTCTGCCATCCCCACATTTCTCTCTCACCATCCATCCCGGCCTCGTGTTTTCTGCTGGCCAAGACCATACAGCCAGTGTGTGGGATTGGCAGTTTTATGTTGGTGTGAATGTAGCCTGTGATTTCTTGTGTAGGTTTCCTCTGTGTTTCCACAGTTCTTACTGCGGTATATTTTCTGGAGATCTCTTTTTTTGGGACAGTGTCTGAATAACTGCGTCATTTCGAAAAGGCTACTTGCATGAAACTCTGGGGGAGTCACCTAAAATCACAGGTCATGGTTTGATTTATTGCTACGACTCAATTCCATTACCACCATCATCACCCACACCTAGGTGGATAAAAAAAGACATTAGGGTTGAAACGATCAGTCGATGAATCTTAAATTCATATGCAGAGAATTAATTGGCTTAATCAGTGCTTTAAGTCAGTTTTTTAACTCAGTTTCCAAATCAGCAGGGTTTTAGATTGGGCGTCCGTTATCAGCCATTGCCTAAGAAGCATGTTTTCAGATTTCCTGGATCGTCACCATTTTAGCAGTCAAATGCCGCTCCCTCACTGCTCTTCCTTGAAAGACTACAGTGGACGGAAGTGTCTTATCTGGTGTTTATAGTGAATCTCTAGTCTGTGACCTCATATCCCGCATTAGACCACTTTCTGCTGCATCTTGTTGTGTTTTCAGTGAAATACAACAGGGTGAGTGTATCGTCAGTAACACTGACTTCTTCTCTTTCATCTCTTTTCTGCTTTGGCAGTACAACTAGCCTTACATTACATTGAACTTTTTATGTGTATCACATATTCACCATGTTTGTTCACCTGGTCATATTTAGTACTCCATTCATGGTCCTGATGAGGTTGTTTGCTCATTGCTTAAATGAAACCATTTTCCGTTTTCCTCTTACTGGTCTCTTCCCTGGCCTGTGACATGTAGAAGGCTTGTGGTGGCTCCTTTTTTTCCATCATGATACCCCTCTTCAAGACTGCCTTCTCATTTGTTGGCCTCTAAGGCCTCACTAAGACACAGAGTCAAAAAGAGGCATATTTTGGCATAATCAAAATCCAAAAAAGGAAGGGAAACCGCATTAAATGATAATATAGCTGGAATCTAGCCTTTGAAACAAAGGCAACATGCTGTAGCTCAGCTCCATCTCTCTGTCCTCTCTTCCTGCTTCATTGTTTGATTGCCCATCACCTTTTTAATCAGGCAGATGCAGTTTTTGTGTCTTTGCCAGTTTGGCCTAGATGTTGTACTGTCATTACTTTTTCTCTGCTGCCTTCTTGGACTTTTGAGGTGCAATAAAGATGCTGAAATTGTATCCATAAGGATGGATACAGTTCTTCTTACCTGTTGAATGTTTGTTTGTAGTGGATGTTGCTTTTTGGGAAAACAAGTTATAATTCTACTTCTCCTCTCTTCACAGATTGTTCTTGCAGCAGAGTGAGCCTTCCCCCACAACATGTCTCAGGACAAGAGTGGATACCCTGGTATGGGTGAGACTAACCCACTTCATAACAATGTCTATGGCCCCCCTCAGCCAGGTTTTGGCATGCCCCCTCCGAACTACAGCCAGGCCCCAGGTGGACCATACCCACCAGCAGCTGGCTATGGGCAGCCAGGCTTCCCCCAGGCAGGCCCAGGTTTTGCACCTGGTCCATACCCTCAGATGCCTTACCCTCAGATGCCCTACCCACAGGGACCCTACCCTCAGGGGCCTTATCAGCAAGGACCCCCACAGCCAGGCTTTCCCGGAGACCCAGCTGGTGAGTTGTTAATTTAGGTATCAATGGGGCTGTACCTCATGTCATTTGACTCCACTAATGCTCTATTTCAGTTACTTTAAGAAAAAAACGGTGTGCCCAGTGAATGTTATGTTCATTTATTACTTTTCCAAAACCTTTCCTCTGTGTTCCTTAAAGCTGTCTAAGTTTTCCATCTGAAAGTTACCAGTCAGATGGAATTTTCTCTGTAAATAGATTTACGTATTAAAGGCATATGAGTGCTAGAAGGGCTTTCTAGGCACATTTAAATCCAGGTCAACAAGAAAACACATTGCTGGCTCCACTTTAGATCAGACTTAACACAGATGAATGGGTAATCAATGAGATGATCAATACGACACACAGAGTTTGCTGAAAATGCCACAGACATACATGCATTTGTTTAGCCTAGTTTTTTGCCAGTTGATTGTTTTTTTAACTTTTGATTGTCGTCCTGTTATTGTTGCTCAGCAGCCCCAGCTGGCAGCCCTGGTTATCATGGTGATGGGCCTCCATCTTACTATGACAATGAGGAGTTCACCAACTCTGGCTTTGAAGATAAAACCATTCGACAAGCCTTCATCCGAAAAGTAGGTTCTTTACTGTATACTCTATAAATAAGTAAATATATATAAGTGTGTGTGTGTGTGTGTGTGTGTGTGTATACCGATCACCTACAACATGAAAACCAGTTACTAGTTTTCACGTTGTGACTGATCGGTATGGAAGAAAATGTGGCATTTAATGTGACTAATATTAATACAAAATACCATGAAAACATAATTTTTGATCTCTAAAAATTGTTTAACTCCTCTTTCCCACCAGGTCTTCATGGTTCTCACTGTGCAGCTGCTGGTCACTTTTTCCTTCGTTGCCGTCTTCACCTTTGTCGATGATGCGAAGTTCTTTGTGCGACGCAATCCATGGACATACTATGTGTCCTACGCAGTCTTCTTTGTGTCATTAATCGTTCTCAGTTGCTGTGGAGACTTCCGCCGCAAGCACCCCTGGAATTTGGTTGCACTGGTAAGAACTTGCCCTAAAACCAAATGATAAAAAAAAAGTATAAATTACCCCTTGTAAAAGTTTGTTTCCATGATAGATAAACAGAATCACGCCTTATGACATGTACACGTTGTATACAAGGGTTAAAGTACAATGATAAGGAACTGTTTGACAAAAAAAATACGAAGGGAATCAGATGCCTCTGCGAGTCAAACATAATCTAATGTCTGGCATATGACATCTAATAGGTGCTGCATTAATTAATAATCTATCAAATAAAAGACCACAAAGGAAGTGGCTTGTCATGAGCCCCTGAGTGAGATTAAAAAGTACTCATTACATTAGTGTTTCTTTATCTAGCTTGCTGCTAGATGGTTAACAACACGCTTGTTACTCAATTATTCCTAATTGTCTGAAAAAGTGCAGAGGTATTGTTGCACAGTTATATTGAATGAATATTGCATCTTGCCCCTTAATATGATACCCAGCTCCACCTGCCAGTGTGACCATTTGGATCAACTATAAACACCTTTCATTTCTGATGTGGTCAGACAACATGTCATAAAACCTAGCTTTAATTGTGTATACCCTGGGTATTAAAAGAGTGCTTTGAAAATTTCACAAACATGTAAAGTGTGTAATGTGTTGTGTTAATTTGGCTGTGTGTTTTCTGTGTCTTGCAGTCCATCCTGACCCTGAGCCTCTCCTACATGGTGGGTATGATCGCCAGCTTCTACGAAACAGAGACCGTGATCATGGCAGTGGGCATCACTGCGGTGGTCTGCTTCACTGTCGTCCTCTTCTCGCTACAGGTCAGTCCACGCTGCGAACACCACCCTCTGAATTTTTGCATTTGAATTGTGTGTGTCTCATGTTTTACCACAGCTCATATTTTCCACCATTTTTCTGTCCTTAATCTTTCCTGACTCTCTAATGTTTTCTGTTGTTCTTTACCACAGAGCAAGTATGACTTCACTTCCTGTCGGGGCGTGCTGCTTGTGTGCCTGATCGTGCTGTTGCTCTTCTCCATCCTCTGCATCTTCATCCGCCACAAGATCCTGCACATTGTCTATGCCTCACTGGGGGCTCTGCTCTTCACCTGCGTAAGTTTCACACTTAGATGTCATTACTTGAGCAAGGACAGATAATTTCATCAAAGTTCTAACCTGAAAGTTAAATCTCCAGTCTTGAGATTTTTGTGGTAATGGCGTCCAGTTGTCTGGACACACTTACTAGACAGTCATCACTGGCATATAGACAGTTTTCCACCTTCCAGTGGAGTGTATTCTACTCTAAAAGGGATAATTATGTCTGTAGAATGAAAAGCAGAAACTGGGTAGGAATTCATGCTTGGCAAGAGGGAAGTGGGACACTAACTTGCCATTAAGATCTAAGTATAGGATCATGCATTGTGAGAACCAAACTCAACCAAAACAGCTGTTAAAACACTGAACATTTATTACATAGAGAGTAAAAGAAATGCTTTGGGTCAGCAGAAGAGTAGAATGCACTCAGATGAGCAAAGGAAAAGAAGGTGTGATAGGATGAACTTGATGAGTAAAGAACAACTCTTGAAGACTAGCAGAACAAAGACTGTTGGCCTTTGATATACTAGTGCTTCATGGGGGACATGGGGCACTTTCTGTATGTGAGGCAGTATTATCATACGTAAGACTGGACATTGATATCCCCTATTCATTATATGAATATGTTCAGCTGTAAAGTGCATAATGAAGGTATTTTGACATGTTGTTGTTGACTGTATATTATGGCCTAAGCTCATGACAGTATATGGATATATTTGGAGGATGTTACCAAGGCATCTGAAATAAATGTTTATGCCAGTCATTTTAGATCCCAAGTGTATAAATCTTTTGAAATGACTAATGACTTGTTCTTCTCTGCAGTTTTTGGCTGTTGACACTCAGCTTCTCTTGGGCAACAAGAAGCTGGCCCTGAGTCCAGAGGAGTACATTTTTGCCGCCCTCAGCCTCTACACTGACATCATCAACATCTTCCTCTACATCCTGGCTATTGTGGGACGCTCCCGTGAATGAGGCTGCACCTTAAAGAAAACAGCAGGGAGACAGGGAATGCCTCCTGTTATTGTGAATTGTTGCTAACATGCCCTTTTAACTCCTTTTACTTTTCCCCCATTTTACTCTTTATTTCCTCTCCAATGATACACACAGTTCTTTTTTTTTAAATAGGTAGTAGGGCTGTGGAGCACATGCAGCTGGTCATAAAATGCAGCTGTGAGGGACACTATCAAATAAAAATCTTGCCATTATTGACAGAATGCAATGACCTGTCTTTTCCTCAATTTTGACCACCCTGCTTGCTCTAACTGTCTTCTGCTTCTACTAACACATATGTCTACATTATGTCTACATTACCCACAACCCTGCAACTTCCAGTTTGGCACGGCATACAGTATAAATTGTGTTGTCCTGTGAGTACTTGGCACTCATCCTTGCCTTGCTGCAGAGATTAAACAGGAAAATATAGGGGAAGGTATCTGTAGCGCTTATTCTTGATGCAAACCAGCTTTGCCTGAGGAGAAGAAGTTAGTGTTAGAAATTCCACCTCTGTCATCCTGTGTTCTTCCTAATCTCTCCCTTTTCAAACTGCTGGTGTAAAGTAACTCTGCATGGAAACATTGGAAACACAGCTAAAGATGTGTTATGACTCTCTAGAACTACCAGGGGAATACCTCTAGCTTGCTTGTCACAGCTGTAAATAGTTAAGTGTATCACTATATATGATGCCAGTCTCCCCCCCTGCCTCCGAAAGGCATTTTGGGGTGATTCATATGGGTGTGCTGCTTTTTGGAAAAAATGTGCTCTGACAGCAGAACTTTGTTGACCCAGCATAGTAACAAAAATGTTTCGGTGGCACAAGAATGAAGATCAGCGTTGGATGTTTCTGACAAACATGAACACAAATTAATATTTATGAACTATATATATATATATATATATTCTTATCTAATATCTTTTCAGAAGGAAGAAAACATTAGTTCTGTAATTATCTGTATGGTTCCAAAGCTGACACGTTCCCTTACCTCCTTTTTTCTTTTTTTTTCTCGTTACTGTTCTCACCAGCTCCTTCTTGTCTGGTCATCAACGTGAAGTGACATTTTAATGCTGTTTATTTTTTCTCGTTACAACTAATGTGAAATATTGAAGGAATTTAATTGAATTTCTGACCACTTTTATACCAATCTAATCTAGGTTTCAGAACTTCTAAATTTTAAAACATCTAATATGAAGAACTTGAAGGAAATGGTACTTATAACTTTTCTATTTATTAAGCTTGCTGTAGATAGCAGGGTTGCTTTGAAGTTGCTATAAGCTGGTGTTGAGGAAAACAAACTCAGACTGAGATTTACAAAGACAAAGCATACTGGTTACATAACATACAAAGTGTAACAGGCAAAAGGAATAAATATGCACTGGAACTCCTACACCCAAACACAACTTGAATGATATATTTAACGTGAACATTTTTTTTATTCTGTAAATTCTGTTTTGATTTTTCACTTCTTGCATGACTCTTTCCTCCCATTTGCATGTGCTGGTAATGCACACTGTACAGGTATTCCTGTTTTGGAGAGAGACGGTGTTGTTTGGCAGCCCCACTTGACTTTTCTTTTTGTTTTTTTTTGTTTTATAACTCTTGTGTTTGTATCTAACTAATGTGTACGTGTATATAAAACTCCTTAGTGGTTTGGTGTGTATAGATAAAGCAAGTTTCGGGCTTTGTAGGTCTGTTTGCATTGTATATTTGCATTAAAGTGGAACCACAATCCTCTATACAGCTTTTGGCTTTTCATTAAAACTTACTTTTACATATATACAATATAAATTCCATATAAACATAGTTATCATTATTTATTGTTTACAATTTGGAGACAAGCAGTAACTGTTTTTTATATAAGTCACTGCCAACAAGTCCATTACTCTGATAAACTATACAATTCTATGTTTTATTTGTAACTATAACTTTGCAGATATAAATAAATAAAAATATGAGTATATTCTGGTACCATGGTGCTCGCGCACCTTTGAACTCTGGCGCCAAACGTTTTGTACGCGTGCGCGCGTCCCTTCAGTCAGGACTTGGGGGGGGGTTCACACTACCACAGTCAGATGGATAGTTCAAGAAAAAACTCTGGCTGGATAAACCTGAGGAAATTGACAGGTTAGATACACTAAATTAAAGTCGAACTACAAGTCATTATTGTAGGTAATTTAAACCGATTTAAAGAAACTTAACGACACAAGAAATCGTGTAAATAATGGTAGCATCTGTCTAACAGCTCTGTAACATTACCTGCTAACGCAAACCTTTTAATAAAACGGTGATAATAGTGCAGAATAGGCAGCCACGGGGTAAATAATCACAAAAATACTACTGTTAATTGAGTGGCATTCTACTGTCATTTAATTTGTGAGAGCTATTCGTGTTAAGGGAAAACGGCAAAGTGTTTCGCATAAAAACTAAGATGGCGTTAGCTCCATTTAGTTCACCTTTGGCTAATGCTAGCTGGTGTTGATTTTATACAGTCTATGTTTTATACCTGTGGTTTGTTGTGCGAGCTCAACCTGAACCGAGAGAAAACCTGGACTGTAGAGGAAGCTTGTATGTTAACTTCAGCCCACCATATACTTTTCACCATGCGGCCGATAAGCTGAAGATAATTAGTTGGTTAGTTAGATACTTAGAACATGATGGAAAGGTGAGACAACAAGTTTTCACTCATCTGACATCTCTTTTCATAACAGGTGTCAACCCTGAGGACATAGTCAATGGCACTGAACTGAGAGGAGGTGCGCAAAGCATAAATGAAATAGAACTTTAAAAGGTTTTAAACAAGGCTTATATATTTTTATGTCCTGTTCCGTCAGGTGGAGAAATACAGCAGCCCGAAGTGGAAGAGCTGATGGGCAAACTAAGGATGCTCCAGCAAGGTAGCGTTTTAAATTGCCGGTGAATCAGATATTTTGAATTGCCATTAGCACATTTGTATTGACACCCACTGTATCTCAGAGTTCATAAGTGAAGCAGGAGAGTTATCTGTCGCGTTCTTCCGTCTTCGTTGTGGGTCGGCGCTTCGATACATCGGCGGTTGGTGCATTATTTAGTTGTATTCTGAGAGAGTATTCATCTGATCAGCACGAATCCTCCAGTTCTAATCACATAGCACGTGTTCTGTATAAGCCGGCGTGCATTTCAGCTGGTAACTCAGGCGGATCGAGTTGTGAGATATATATCTTGATACTTAGGTTAGTCTTTGTGAAGCCACTTCCGCCGGTTAGTCGCTTTTATTTCTTCTTAAATTACACCAAACGAGGCTGTAAAAGCGACCCCGTGAACAACGTGTCGGATGTGTTACGGAGGTAAACTGCCCATACGACGTGGAAACACTTTAACACGAAGGTCTTTGTTAGATTTAGATCTTTACTAACGTGCACCAATAAGGAAGTCGGTCGTGGTGACGACATGCAAATTGACACGCGTTTTCTTTTGGGTTTAACAGAAAGAACAGCATATAGAACCACAAACTTTATAAACTAACACAATAATGATCAAAGTTTAAGCAAAAACACATTTAACTACATGTAACATGCAAAAGATCAGCTCTACCGCGGTGAGTTAAAACCGTGAGTGAGACAGTTGTACCTACAGACCATAGCACGTCTCGTGGCTTCTTTTCGTTATCGTCAGTAAGGTACATCCTTACCTGTTACTCCTACCATGGAGTATCAGAACATGATGAATGGAGATGTATGAGATATGATTAATATCTCCGTCTTGTAGGGAACAGCAACACCCTGCAAGATCCATTCTGATTTACACTGTAAACAATAAATTTAATCAAGTGGGTGTGTTATGCTATAGTAGGAGAGTAAAATGTCTGAATGTCTGTGTGGAGGTTTCTGTGTGTGTATTATATGAAGTTTCACTGAATATTAAATGACTCCCGAAACATAGATTTATCACAGTCACATCACTCATAATAACAGTTGTCATGACTTACACTGTATTTTTTTTTTTCAAGATAAAAGAGCCCTGGAAGAAGAAATGAAGGAGCTCAAATCTGACAGTGACTCCTTGCAGAAGAATCTGGAAACTTGTAAGACACAAAATCATCAATAATAGTTTTCTTTGATCCATATACAGTAGACATATTGTACCTGCATCTACCTGTTGCTGATGATGATGTCAGAAACTTGTATGTTAGTACTTAACATTTTCTTGTTGTTTTTGCAGTACACACTGAAGCTTTCCAGCTGGAGGGAATCCATAGAGAAAAAGAAGGTACTTGCAGGTTACAAACAATTGTATAGTTAATGTATAGTTAATTACAGTCCAGTCCAAAGTAGGGCAATTTTGCTTGTTTTGATGCCTTTGCAGTTACAGTTTTGGTTGTCTGGGTCTGGAAACAAGTTTTTTTTTTTGTAAAATCTTTTGTAAACACACAGACAATAACTATAAATAACCCAGTGAGCACATTTATTGCTTATGTTTTTTCTTCAGAGATGTGCAGGAAGCTGCAGTTCCAGTTTGAGGAGTCTGTGCAGGGCTTCGTCAGGTGACTCCACACTAACCGGATAAATATGATTATGGAATGTCTTCAGCTGTGAGGAGCTCGGTTCAGTGTTCAGTGCTGAAGTCTGAACATGACCCATCAACAGTTTTCCTTCCCCATGTTGAGAGACCTCAGTTGTGTGTTTATGATGTGTAACACTAGATGGCAGCAACTTGTCATGGCAGCATCCATTTTTTTCCTTTTTAATCTTTGATATATTGACTGTGTAACCCCTTATGTATATTATTAGATTTAATATGATATATTGATATATTATGACATTGCATAAGGGTTTTTTTCAGTCCTGTCATTGACTAGTCTTTGAATTTTTACAATAATCCTAGAGTTTCGATCTTTGTAAAGAAAAATATTTACTCAGTGGCGTATATAGACAAGAGTCACCTCCACCCAGATGGATTTAAGATATTGAAATTTAGATATGTACCTGTGTCTTTTACTGTACATGTTATTTAATTTCCAGTTACTTTTAAGCTATAAAGGCTAATGAGTGGATCACATCTTTAGCATCCTGGACATCAGCCATAGCTTTGCTGGTGGTCTGATACCTTTGTGGCTCATTGTGTCTCTTTTTACAGTTTTAAGCTTTTACGTTTGTTGTTATTGCTTAGTTGTTGTACTTGATGCGATCCCCATAGCCAAGCATGTGTGATTCATTATACTATACACACAATCCTTAGGCAGTACATGGCTCCTATCTGTTATGTAATTTTGTGTACTGTCACAGGATCATGTGGTGAGGAAATCCAGCATTACATACAGCAGACAGCATCGTAACAGCTTTGTTTACTGTATATGAAATCAAATGTCATAACATGAGGAATATGCCACAGAAGTCTGTGGTGTACTCACATCGCAGAACAACACATCAAAGTTGTGAAGTGATGATTATATTTAATGTATGAACAAATTTCAAACCCTGTACCGAGTCTACTGTACACACTGTAAGGCTAGGTGATTTAATGGTGCTACGGAAAGTCTTATATTTTAAAATGATTTATATATTGCACAGGGTGATGAATTGTATGTGTTTTGCAGGCAGTTAAACCAGAACAAGAAAAGCGAGGAACTGCTGGAACAGTACAGATGTGAAATCCAGGAATTCAAGCTTAAACACAGGAAGCAGCAGTACCTATTAATAGTGCAATGATTTATTATGTTTTTTTAATAAACACCTCATCGAACCGCCTTGGAAATGTCATATTTATAGCCCTTTTTTCTGCAGGATGAAGTTTGAAAACCAACTTCATCAGCTGATAGAGCAGCATAAGAATCTGCACTCCATCTTTGTAAGTTTGTTTATTTAATTTTAAAATCAGTGTGCTTTCCCCCCTCTATTTGTATATTTTTCCCAAATCCCTAAAATAGAATGATGAAAATGTGGCTTGTTATTGTTAATTACTGTTGTCCTTCAAATTTTTTATTTAGACTCCAGAAAGGCTTCCAGATGAAATAGAGAGTGCTGAGAAAACAAAAAGTCAGCTGCTGTCAGCTGGTAAGTTCCCACTCAAAATTAATGCATATTCTTCTGTAAGCACATATGCAGTCAAACATTTTGTTTTGCACATGCACGAATGTTGTTTTCCATTTCGCTTTGATGTGGACTTGTTCTTTGACTCTTGTAGAACAGCTGAAGTTGGCTCAGCTGCAGCGCCTCGATGAGGAGCTAGGAGACATGAGGAAACAGAAACAACTGGGAACAACAGCTGCAGAGACTCACGAGCAGTAAAAGCCAGACATGTGCAGTGATCGTTTTAGAGATTCACAGGTAATGGGCCCTTTGTTCTGTTCCCAGATAGAGTTACTTTGAACACTCATCTTTTTTGTCAGGTGAAAACCTTAAATCTCCCAAATGTCTGCTTCTGGGTTTTTTTCAGCCTAAAGGCTGCAGAACCCTGCCAAACCTGTACACAAGAAAGTAAGCTTCAGTTGACCTCAAAATGAAATTAAAATCAGATGAATTTTAGTCTCAACTTGTTGGTGTATATCAATGACATCCAACTGATATGTTTGCCGACCAAACTCTGTTTATTCCCGTGTCCTTGGATTTTTTTCTCTGAGTAGTTATCACTTTTATACTACCTGTTCTGTGGGACACAGGCTTGTTTTTGCGATCCAGTTTACTGCTGAAATACATTCAGTTTTGATGTATTTATGAAATGTGAAATATTTGACATTCTGTGACTGGCGATTGGTGTTTTTCAGGTAGATGCCAGTAGTTGTATCCTGTATGGTACTATGTTAATTTTACTTAAATATTGTGTATTAATATAATATGAAGCTGTTCATACATTCATACACAGTATAGTTCTTTTTAAGTGTTGTGACACTGTTGTCACACAGGCCTTATTTTCTGAATCCTAAAGAACCTATAAATGAAAACAGTACAGTCATTCAGTACAATATACACACCTACTATACACACGTGCACACAGCCACATTCAACTTCAGTTTTGAAGAGATTTAATGAGCCACTTCTTTGCAGTATTTCAAAAACAATTTAATACTATCTGAGGTTTTAAAAAATAACACATTTACCTTGTGAAAATGATTCCCCCCAATTACATTTTACAGCCAAGACCACATACTTACATTAATTAAAAATTGACAAAAGGCTTGTTGATAGCACTGTGCGAGTGATCATAATCAAATTTGTTACTTATAATATTAACAAGCTGTTTTTGTTTTTATAAATATGTACAGTATAATCCTGCATAGAAAAGAATGTAACCCCTGAAGTGTTTATACAGGAACAGTTACTCCAATCTTTTGTTGTACTGTACAAAACCACGCTAAACATTAAACGGTTTGATGTCCAGTGGAGCTGTCAAGCAGCCTGGGAACTGTCTCATATAACTAAATCTTTGGTTTGAAAGAGTTTACAGGCCAACAAAGGAGTGAAGTCCTGTGCAGGGCGTAGTTCTCAGAAGTTAGGTGCCTTATGTAAGGAGGCATGGCGCTGCTTCAGTACACAACATGTACCTATCACTAAGAGGAAGTCCAGGAAAGAAAGAGAAACGGGCACACATTTTTACAAGTCATGTAAAAACCGTCTTTTTTTTTTTTTTTTTTTAACATTGATTCAGGTCAACTGTAAATCTTTAAAATTTTTATTTACATTGTAAAAGACAAAGACTAAGACATATACATTTTTCAATTCTGCTTCTCTGACTGTGCAAGCTTTTAGGCCCCCTCTCTGAATGGTTACTTGACATTTTCAACCCTGAGAAGTGGGTCCATGCCTTAATAGAAAGGTACATAACACTCTCTTGAGAGGGTAAAGTTCACTAGAGGCTCTACTTTCAATTTAAAAACTACTGCTGCTGCTTCAGCTTTAGAATCACACATTAGATAACACATTTTCTCACTTTCTGATTGTGATTTTGTCTCACTGTACCTATAATTTCACAGACTTGCCTTTAAAATTTCACCCTTCATCAGCTCTCATTCTATTTGTCTTCATATCCCTGTCTTTGCCTTCTGAGCTGGGTTAAAAATAGTACCTCTAGCTTTGGTAATGGCCCCACTGGACCACTGGCACATGGTGAATCCAGTAGAACACTTTCTCCCGTTCATTTTCAGACAAGTCCCAGTAAGACACACACACAGTTGCAGAAACACACAACACTGGTATTATACATGTGCAGTCATTTACTGCCATGTTTTCTGACAGGTGTGTATCCATTATCTTTCACCCAGATGCAACAAGTTCTGTCTTTCTCTTATGCTCTAATTCCCTCAGTCACGTTCATACAAGCTCAGTTTTAGGTAAACTGCCCTACCTTTTTCTGGTTGGTGAAACATCAGCCAATGCAGCCAGTATGCAAGTAGTCACTCTCGCCATATAAGGTAAAAGAAGTACCAGGTCTTGGCAAACGGGCACATTCCAGACTCAGTGACTTTAGTTTGTTTTCAGCATTTATATATAAAGTCTTTTCAAGTTTTATTACTTGTGTGAAAATCCAGGAAAGGCTGCAGTGTTGAGCCACAGAGGTACTTTGATAGTGTCGTTGGCACGTGCAGACAATGGGTCTTTTTGATCATCTTGCATAAATAGTTTCCATTTAAAAGGTCGCTCCTCCATCTTTCGTTATCCCAGGCTATTCCCCATCTGTTAACAGAACAACAGGGATAACAATGAATGCAACAGAGTATGAACTCCCACCCATTTTTGTCTGTGCTTTCCCTCCTCCTCGTTACCAGCATTATTCATAGTCCTCAGGGGACAATCTCAAGTACAGTATTCTTAAGTGTCTTTTAGCTTAGTGACACTTTAACCAATGCAGTGAACATTAGCTGGTCCGGCAAAGTTTATTTTCACAGCTTAAAAGCAGGCACCATGTCAAACATTCATCTGCTATTTGGGAATAATGTTCTATAATTATGTAGAAAATATCATTAAAGACTTGTCCAAACATATGATTGTTTGCGTACATTTCAAGGACATATATCCATGTTCAAACTGACTGAAATTCTTAATTCATAATCAAAACATTTTCAAATACTTAAATACAATTTTAAACATTTGATTATTTTTGATAGCTCAGAAAGCTGCAAAGAGATTGATGTTTGACTTTTTCATTGTACTGTATACTACACTCACAAGTGTAAAATGCTGTAATTGATTGAGTCAAAACATAATTTGGTCTTTGAACATCTACTTTTCATTGCAGTTAGCTCTGTATTTGTTATATTTCTTTCCCATCTACGCTGCAAACATCATCCTTGCAGTGGTCGACTACCTCAAAGCGGCTGTAGACCTTCTTCTCCTTCCTCAGGCTCTCTATCCTCTTCAGCAGTCCCTCCCGCTCCTGGTTGTTTCCCTGCGGTCGCAGAAATCGATTCCTTTTCATGGAGCTATGTTTGTCCAGCCCCTTCTCCCCGGAGTCACTGTCTTTGTCTCCACCTGTTTCTTCCCGCTCCAGTCGGTTTTTCTGGCTGTTGGCCGAGATCTGCTCCAGAATGACTTTGGTGTCATCTCGTAGGTTGCTGCTGAACAAAACAGAGCTGCCCGCAGCCTGGTATCGGGACGGCCCTGACATCCCAGTCAATGTCTTGTGATTTGCTGTAGTTTGGTCGGTAGTGGTAGATCCTGTATCTTTAGTTGATGAACTCTGATTTTTGCTGGAATCTTCAGTGATCTCTTTGACTATACTCATGCCCCTGTCGTCTCCTGAAGATTTCTTTTCTTTATCCTTGGGCCCGAGGAATCCCTTTAGCCTCTGAGTCTGCTTCTTTAAGAAGTCAAGTGTCTTACCCTCACCCTTTCCCTCACCGAGCGTGTTGATGGATGTATTAGATCCCATAACTTTTTGGAGTCCTTCCTTAGACTCATCACGTGGCAGAGTTGAAGAACTATGAGAGCGGCTCTTTTTCAGTTCACTCTTCTCTGCATCTGTAGCGTCTGTGGTCAGGATCTCCTCGCCGCAGGAGGTGCGACGAGGATTCAGTCCCTTGAGCTTCAGCTGATCCTTCTTGAAGAGTTTAGGTGATGGAAGAGGCTTTAGAGACTTGAATATATCCTTCTTTTGTGCCTCTGAGGTACTCTCCTCTTTATGAGGTTGAGATGTCTCTGGAGGCTTCAGGGAAGTCGCAGAAGGCTTGGAATAGTTTATTGGTGGTTTTGAGGAAGAAATCGAGGGTCTGCGAGTGAGCTCTGCCAGTTTTGTGGCGATGTCTGGCCTCTTTTTTTCAGGTTCTGCTGCACTGACAGAGACAGCTGGAGTCTTTGGAGTTGTCGTAGTGCTGAGAGGAGGTTTATCAGAAATGTCTGGCTTTTTTCCAGCAGGCTCTGGGTCTTTTAGCGATGACTCTGTCTCCATTTTTGAGGCTTTTCTCTTTTCAGCCAACTCTTTGAAGTACTGCAATCGACTGGCTGGGTCATTCATGTTCAGAGATGATGATGTGACTTCAGATTTTTCGGCGGTTGTTATTGTCTTTACCTCTTTGTCAGTTTTCTGAGGTTCCTCTTTTGCTTTAATCTCATCACTCAGTCGTATCTCCTTTTCCTCTTGCTGAGGCTCTTTTTCTTTTTCCTCCTTCTGTGTCTCCTTCTCCTTTTCTTTCTCCTTATTTTTTTCCTCAGCCCTTTTTCTCCACTCAAAAGGCTCACGAGACAATGACCTCCTCTTTTCCAGGATCTGGGCCACGATCGAGGAAGTGCGCACTGTGTCTAACTCCTCATCTTCCTCTGTGGCTGGTTTTAATCCCAGGCTGCCACTGTGTATCTCTGCCTTGGAAGATGAGAATATAAGCGAGGAACGGAGACGAGAGCTACGTTGAAGCAGAGGGTTAATACGTGTGCGAAATGATTCGTGTTTGGACAGGAAGAGATCTGGAGCCTCTTTCACCTCCACATCCCCACCTGCCTCCTTTGCTGCAGCCCTCTGTGGCTCCCCTTCCCTTTCCTTCTCCACATCCTTCTCTTTTTTATCCAGTACAAATGGCTTCAAGTCACTGACTGAGGGAAGTAGATCCTTGGTTGTTGTTGTTGGGGCAGAGTCTTTATTGCTGCTCTCAGGTAATTTGGGCTTTCCAAAGCGTGGTCTCAGTATATCTGGCCTGGGCTTTTGGGGAACATTAGGTGGCTCCTTTATTCCAAAGCGAGGAGCGGAAGTTTCAGCAGCAGTAGGCTGCTGAGATGGTTGAGGATCTTCAAATGCATCAGGCCCCATGGGCTGAGTTAGACCTTCTTCTCCACCGTCCTCATATGTGCTAAGATAGGAGTGGATTCTCCAGCTCCGTAGGCCTTGCCTAACACTTGCATCTTGATCATGCTCTTGATCAGGTTGTTTGAGAAATGGTTTCTTCTCTGGTGGGTGGGGATGGGTGGGTGAGCTCTGGCAGGCATATGCCTGGCCTATGGTTGGCCTCTTGTGGGAGGAACCTCCTCCATATCTCCCAGCTAATGGAGGTGCCTGGTGCCCCTCAGGTCCTCTCAAGTCCTCAGATGAAAAGTAGTCTCGGCTATAGTTTCCAGGAGGAGGCTCCAGATCTGAGCGAAAGCTTGAGTCCGAATACTGATCAATGGAGAGGTGTGGAGGACGACCTCGAAGTCTGTCGTAGTGTCCATGGCCAGAACCCGGCCCAGGCCCTTCACTGTAGTAATGGCTAGTTTGGACCTGCTCCCTGTAAAGGAAATGCAGTTGTTCTTAGTGGTTTGATTAAAAATTAATAGTTATGTGTACTCACATAAGATGGTGATAAATGTGATAACTTTGAATAATTCAGATTCCAAACAGTTTTAGGTATTAAAGGGTTAACTACCTTTGGAAGTCTGTCTCGTCCAGATTATTCATGACTCTGTGCTTCATGTATTGTCTTGAAGATGCGTAGTTTTCCTGGGTTCCCTCTGCATAGCTGTGCCTCTTGAGGACACTGGCACTGATCTCCATTTGCCTGGACACTATAGATCTTCCCTGCTCCAGGTAGGACTGCTGCCGACGAAACTGTTGCTGGGAATATTTCCCAATTGTAATTCCTGCCCCAGGTTCAACGGTGTGACGAAATGGGTCATTCCTCCGGAAAGGAAGCGCAACATTACGATCAGAGTCTCCATAGGGGAAGGCAGAGGGAATCTCGGGCTGTCTGCGGTAGCCTATGGGGTTACGCAGAGACTGGGTCCTCTTCAGACCAAACTGCATGCTTAAGTAATTGCTGGTGCTGCTGGTGTCAGAGATGGCAAGTGCTCCATCTGATGGGTCAATGACTAGTGGCTCTGACTGAGCAAAGAGAATGCGAAACTCTTCATCAAAAGTGGCAACCAGCTCCCCGAGGAAGAGGTGGGCAATGCAGCGGTGGATCTTCTCGTATGACCACATGAAACTACAAGAAAATAAGAGGCATTTACAGACTGAATGGCATGGTAGTCTTGGCGATTAAATAAACCCATAATTATCACAATTAAATGACTCACCTGTAGTTTCCGCTGAGCACAGCCCTGCAGTCAGCCAACAGGAAACGATCTTTCACCTGTCCCTTGAATGATTTCCCCGTCCGGGAGTAATAGGTTATTCCTGCCACAGTCCTGACACGCATCATCTGTAAAACCAAACACCACGTTATGGACACATTCAAGCATTAATGAAAATTATGTGCTGGAATGACAGGATAGCTGAGTTTTAGCCCAATCCTTCGAGGAAATGTAATGAAAAGGCAAACTCACAGGAATTAAGTCCAAGTTGACTTTGCAGTTGATGACCATAGACACAAAGTGATGGACTTCCTGTTCATCCAGTAGAATGTAAACAGGAACGTGACGTGCTGCTGCATCCAAGAGGTCAGCAAAAATGTCAACGTCTGTGAACATGTCCATCACCACGGCAATAACCTGGAGCAGAAGAGCAAACAATAAAACTGGTCAAGGTTTGTTCAGTAGAACATGGTCTTTGATAGTCTGACTTTAAATTATTTTGTAGCTAAGTTTCTGTTGGTTAACTCTGCAACATCTGAACATTTGCATAAGTTGAAGGAAGTTTGGCAGTGGCAGCTGTTCATTGTGTTATCCAGCAAAACAAGATAAAGCATAGAACATTATGACTGTACATAATACAATGTGTACAAGTTAGTTTTGTACAAGCTTGATTTTTCTCCAGAAAGTGTGAAAATTAAATAATAATTTACTCAGTAAAGTTATTAAAGTTTGTGTCACTCAGTGAAATGCATACAAAAAAGTAAGCCTATTTCAGCTCTTACACCCAGTATATCAGCAATACAATGTGGGTAGATGACTCCTAAATTTGAATAACAAACGTATAGTAAGGCATAGTAAGATTAAAGACTCCTTAACCCTGTGAGACCTGAACTATGAAAGAATGGTCAGAAAATTCTAATTTTTCAAATATGAACTCTTTATTTGTCCCTTTGACAAAATGTAAAAAAAAAAAATTAAAAAAAAAAAATTCTAAGTATATTTTTTGTTTGTATCACACATGTCAAAACATTTAGAAAAGTGAGGAGTGTCTACCAGGAGTCAGTATACGAGCATAAGAGTTCATCTAAAAGGGTTAAATGCAAAGTTTATGCTTGATGGTGATGCAATGAGTCCCAGAAATGTGGGTATCATATATGATACGTACGGGCTCACAGGGTTAATGACTCTCTGAAAACCTGTCTGTCCTCTGTGTGCATGTTGAAACACCTAACTTTGTGCCTGAACGAGACACACTCATAAATTTTGTCAAAAGTAAAAGCGACATAACCCACCACACCGACAGGTTTGACTGCTCATGACATTTGGCTTGTACTCTGTGTGTTAATTTTGTTTCTAATTTAGCCAAAGGCCAGCCGGTTAAAGATCCATCTGAAGGGGAGTGGTGGCAAAGCTCGCAGTGGCAGTAAGATTAAACTAACAATGAGATAGCATAACTTGCTCATGCACTAGTTACTGGCAGCCTTTTATCTCAACTTTTTTTTTTTTGTTTTTGAAGAGATAACACTTGATTTGTACGGTGCGTACTGATAAGACAGAGAAAGAGGATACTCAAAAGTAAAAATGGTCTGTTAATTTTCATATTGTGTTTCCCACCCATCCACTTGTAGATCAGGCATGAGAAAGTAATGTACATGCCTACAACTAAAACACATATATGCAGCGTATCTGTATTTGTACTAATTGTGCGTTTATGAACGTTGAATGCTTTGATCTCATCTTCAGATGTCATTTTTTCTCAGAAATACCTGTTGAAAGCAAACCAGATATGCAAGTTTAGCACATATCTGTGTTTCCTGTCCCTCCCTTGTACTCACGTGACGTGCATTCTTGATGAGTCTCCTGGCCTGCTCCTTGATGCTTGGCATGTCTGGGTCGGAGGGGTTGACCAGTGTGGTGACCTCTGTGGGCCCGACGAAGCTGTGCTGCGGCAGCGGCCAGCCCAGGTCCAGCCCTGGAGCAGCCAGGTCAGACTGCACTGGCCAGTAGGTGTCAGAGGAGCCGTCAGCCTCATGACCTCCTTCATGATACATCAGCTCTGGCATGTTAGAGGTCTGACTGGGCCCCTGGATTGTGGACTTGATAAATTCAATTTCTGGCTGTGCCAGGAAACTGACCACATCTGCACCCTGGAGGAACTCATAGTAGCCCTGGTGTGACAGGAAGCACATGCAAATTCATTACATCATAAAATCAATCTGTATGTGTTCTCAAAGTATTTTACGCCACAAAAAAACAAGTAGAAAACTGTGGCGTTACCTGGATATCGTTTTCTATCAGAGCATCAATAGCTAGACGGTACTCCTCGCGGTAGTGTGGGGGCAGGTAGTTTGGGTCAAGGGGGTTATCACCAATCGATGAGCTCTGAGATCGGTGCGCCATGGTTGGAGAAAGAGTGAGGTCAAAGGTCAGGGCCCAGGGGTGAGGAGAGGAGAAGGAAGGAGGAATGTGAACCTGTGCAGAAAAGTCAGAAAGAAAGAAAAGGTCAGTGCACAGCGAAATTTACCTGTCAGGGTTAGATAAATAGCACATTACATGAGCTGGAAGAATATGTTGAAGTGACATTGCTCTTATAGCTGCAAAATCCTTACATACTAGACAACACACCACTTCTGCCCTCATGATGTACAATACTCATATTTCAACTAAATATTCCTTTCAGTGTTGAGAGGAAGAAAGCTTTGTGTCTGGATACACAAGCAGACAGATTATCTGTGACCTCTAACACAAAGCGTCTATTGTTGCTGAGTCAAAGCCTGTGCAGTAAGTTTAACGACTACAGCATTCATATTAACACACCTTTACCGACAAACAATACCACATGTTTATACCCCAGCAGATGTTGACAGTTGTGACAGATCTCAACGGAATTATTTTCTGTCTTTAAAGTCAGTGGTTTGTTATTAATTATTCACATTAGTATTATACAAATATAAAATAGGTGTGGCACTTTCAATAAACTAAAAATAACAATTTAGCACATATAATATGTATTATAGTCATATAATACTTGATGACACCAGAGAATAGTGGAGGGCGATACAAACACAAAATATCAGACCACATCTGGGGCCTTATATTGTATTTTATGTCTCATTCAGTTCATTGTAGACTATTTTTAAAGTTAGACTGTGATTAAAAGTTAACTTGGCTTAGTTGATTTGTTTATTTATTTATTTATGGCATCACACATCCTGCTTAATCACCTGTTTGATGTGACATTAGAGCTCTGCAGGACAATGAAATATCCTGCTTGTGATAGCATTAGTGATTAAGTGATATTCAATCTGGCTTGTGAGAAAGCTGTACATAAAGGTGAGAACAAAGAAAAACAACAGGATACACAACATACAATGGGAGGAAGAGAAAGAAGAAAATTAAATGAGATAGAAGGGACATGTAAGGGTGAGGTGGGAAAGGCATGAAGAGGTGTATAGACAGGTCCTCTCATATCTCATGCTCAGTAAACTCGTCATACTGGTGTGTCATGCCACAAGTTCTTACTCAGACCTCATCCTGAAAAATATGGCAAATTGAATAAGGAGAGCATGAGTTATGCCATGACTTGTTTTAAACTTAATTTAAGGTAGCGAAAGGAACATTGCGACATAACAATTTATGAATGTGTGAGTGTCTGAATGAGAAAGAGAGAGCGTTGAAGTTTAGGATTCACTTAGCAAATCTAAAGAGCTCAGGGTTAATGCCTCCATTGCTGTACATATAATTTCATATCATTCATAGGAATCATGAGACACTTCACCAACAGTCTCTACTCCAAACCCAACACAAACCCACACAAGCAGAAACTTTAAGACATGAAAACACAACAAAAAGGGACATTGTTGCAATGAGGGCTGCTATTTCATTTTTTGATTCTTTTAATTATTATTTTCATGATTAATCGTTTAATCATTTGGTCCATAAATGTCAAAATCATGAAAAAGAAAAAGGCATTGCCTTCTAGTAGCTTTCTTCATCCGACCAATATTCCAAAGAACCTAAAGATATTTGGTTCACGATCGTATACAACGAAGAAAAACAGCAAATCCTCACAAATGAGAAAAATTGCAAAGTTTGGCATTTTTGCTTGAAAAATGACTTAAACCAATGTTGTTTTTGCTCTAATAACAATAGCTGGTTCAAGCCAGCTACTGAATGGTTTTTCGGCCTCCAAAAGAGAAAGTAGATCAGTTCTTGTCAATGTTTTGTCTGGCATCACATAAAGGAAGAAAGAAAGATATAAATGTGACAAAGGTCCCAGGCTCAGTTCCAACCCACAACACAGTTATATGTAATGCACCATCAGCTGAGGACCTCTACCGGGACACCCCCCCCCTCATTGATATTTAATGTGGTCCTGACAGCTGCTTACTGGATGGGTCATCCAATGGGTTAAACACTTGGTAAATCTCAGGGAATATACTTGGGTATCTTCAGTCAGAACAGGCTGTGTTTTTGACTGTGTGGATACATCACCATGGAAATGCACTGTTTTAGGAACTGCGGTTGACTGACAGTCTGACTACATGATCAGGGTGTGTACGTAACCTGGGGTCTGAATGGGAGTGTGACTAGGTGTTTTGTAAGGTGTACCTGCTTTTATAAGTGTGTGTGACATGTTTTCTGTAAACTTCCACAAGCACTCCGGTGATTGGTGGTGATAACAAAGGGCCCAAGTCCTAACCCGCATTCACTAGGAGAACCCGGTTTAGTCAGAGGCCCGGTGAGTCACCGAGTAGCCTGGCCTGGCCTTGCCTGGGGATGACTTCCAACACGCTGCTCTGTGGTGATTCATCTGCCAGCAAAATGGCTGACATCCTGTTTCCTTGCTCATTTCTAGCCTTTAGAAATTAGGCCTTTGCGGTGTACTGTTCCCTTTCCACCAGTTCCATGGTGGTCAGGGAGGCATGCTGGGTGAACATGCTGGTTGCTTGGAATAATTTCACTCATTCCAAGTTTCTAATGTGGAAGAATCACAAGTGCTTTGATCCATTTTGGTTTGTTCTTTCTTTTAAAGTAACCTAGCAGCCTGGGGCTTGATCCGTATGCAAGTGAATTTTGCTGAGGCAGCAGTAAAGAGCATACCTGAGGACTTGTGACAACAGTCATAAACCGAAAGATGTGCACCTGCCTGTGCTCGTCATACTGCGAAAGACCTTAATGGCAGCCAAAAAACACCAGGAGTGCCTTTCAGATTATGAAATGATTAGTAATGCAGTTATTGTCTTTCAGTTACAGAAAACCTTAGAGGACAACAGCACAAATCAACCCTGAGGTGAATATGAGCTAAGTAGGTGACTCAAGAGCACAGTGGCACTAAACAGAGCCCAGGGGTGTCTTATTCACCATCCTGACCTCTGGGTCTGTGCAGATGGAAGCAACAGAAGAATAGCACAGCGTAAGAAGCATGACAGACTTTCTCCACCTCACCTGGCTTACTGGTATGATATTCAAACAAATACTTCGGCTTTGTTTGTTGTTATAGCAACTTCTGTAAGCAACAAACTGTAGAAAGTGACACATGATGATGGAGACGTTTCGATCTTTCTGTTCCTCCTTTAGTCATAAAACTTTCTGCTGCCTGCTCGAAATGCACCCTAAACAAAGCCAGCTTGAAACACTAAACCACCACAGGACAGGCAGGCGGCAACCAAATGCAGCTACTCCAGTCTGATAAACCCAATATTCAGATGTGCCCAATGTTTGCTCGCGAAGCGTGTGAGTGGCTTCATTCTCAGCATTCCTCCATGAAAGCTGACATGAGAAGAGGGAGAGAATAGACGAGCAAAGAGCTGAGGGAGGGAACATTTTTATGTCCCGACATGTGAATCCAGAGAATTAAGCCTGTGGGGATTCAAACTATAAAGAAAAAAATAGATATTTTCCACACTGTCTTTCTGTTTTCTCTCTGCCTCTCTCTCACACACATGCATCTGAACACGCCTCACTAAACAAACACCATGATTGATCCGGCATACCTCTTCAGTCGATTCATTTTGTGTGTGATAATTCGGTGCGAGCGGAGTGAGAAAAGAATACCTGAAAACAGGTTTGGAGGGATGAGCCAGTAATCTGCTGATGCTCCTGTCAGGACCTTTCAGTGCCACTTTTGTCAGATTAACACACACACACACACAGACACACAACGTAGATAAGAGCAAACACACAGCACAGCTTGTCTCTCTGTATATCATCACATCTCAGTGAGACCGTTGAACGCCACACAAAAGACAGCTCAAGGTTGCATACGCTATGTGAGAACACACAGCAGCATGTATCCTCCCATTTTTTTTAAAATTAGGTTCTACACAGCAGCACTGCTAGAAAAACAGGTCCACTGAGGTCCGCGTCATTTGTTCCGAATGCCTCAATGTCTGCGGTCATCTTGAGTGGAAAACCCACCAATAAAAGCATAAGAAAGTTTCTACATTAATTCCTCTCTCCTTCCAAAGCACGATACTGTTCATGCATGAATTTACAACACCTTTACTAACAGATACTGACCTCTTTTAACGTGTACAGTTCAAACTAACTTATGAATGGGATGCAGCCTTTGCCTTAAGGCTAGTGTGACAAGATGGAATCTATAATAAGAAGCACACAGGCACTGACACACCACAAAAAAGCTGGCACAACAAACTTTTTCCCTCAAATTATAACCACATGTTGGACTATTCCTGCACAGTGACTCACTCAGTGAATCGAGGCAAAGCTTGTAAAGGTGAAGTTTAAATCAATACATTGCTTGCTTATCAAAGCTGTAAACAAAACATTGATCCCTGTGTCTGCAATAATGATATTATCAGATCCTATAGGAGACCAATGTCTATAGGAGAGGACATGTGGTAAGTGTCCCCCTTGCTCATAAGACAAAGCAGTATGACTGCAAGGTAAGGAATGTGTTTCACATCACTAATTATCCTCAAATTAGAGGGATCTCAAGTTAACCTAATGACAATGACATACATAGAATTGTGCAACCAAGCCATTATACATGCTTGTAAAAGTATCCCTGCCTTTTCACACAGCACTATTTATCACCCACGGCTCCCTACAACCCAGTGCAGACAAAGCTCTACAAGGTCTGAAAGCATGTTATTTCTCCTCCTAACTACTTATTTTTATCTCTTTTGAATGTCTTCAAAGGACTGGAAAGAGAGCAGCAGAGTTTATCAGAGCCAGCCAGCGTGGAGCCTTCTGTGTGCTTAGACTGTAATAACAGTACTGTTCAGGTTTTGCGGTGCACAGCAACTACCTGGATGACTTCATCCTCTATAAACTGCAAGGGGCTCATGAGGAAAGTAACCCGCATTTCACTTCTTTTTTTTTTTTTTAAATTCCACTCACGTTAATGGAGTCATGAATAGAAAAGAATAGAACAGACGTAATTAGAATAACAGTTTGGAGATGATACAACAGGACACAATACAGTAGAATAGATAAGAGAAAGCCACAGTATAGTATAAAACAGGACAGGACACAACTGAATAGAAGAGGACATAATTAGGATAGTTGTTAGATCAGGACAAGAGAATACATGGATATGATAAAGCAGGATACAGCTGGGATAGAATAAACAGAATAGGACTTAATAGAAAAGAAGAGAATGTAATAGAATCTGTGAACATCTCTGCTCATGTTGCATTTCCACCGTTCGTCTTTATTTCCACTTCGTACCTCCTAACTTTTGCAGAAGTTCTCTCGTCTCCTCCTTTATTCTTTTTTTTTTCTTAAACGTCGGGTATCGCTTTCTCCCGTGAAACTTCCGATGTGCGTCTCCTTTCCGTCCGTGCGTCACATTCCTGAGATCGGGCAAGAACTCCACCCAAGGCCCCCGGTGTGCAACTTTCACTGCCAGCCGGCGAAGACAGGCGAGACCAAGCAACTCCTACTCCAGGGCCCCGGGCCGAGCGCTTCATTCAGCGGTGTGCGAACCTCCGATGCCGCCACCACTATGGAACAGAGGAGCGCGGTGAATGAGGAAGAAGCGGGGCGACTCCTGTAAGGCAGGGCTTTCCCACCGGCGAGACTCCTCCCAAACCCGTTGATCACTGGGAACACAAGACCATTGGAAGTTGACTCCCAGTGGCATATTTCAAAAGTGCTGGCCTCAGTGACAGGGCTACTAACTGTTGTTTCATAAAGCTTTTGTGAAACAGGGGAGGACGTTTCTCCAAACTTTACCCAAAAGTTTTTCTCTTGGACGTGTCAGTTTGGACGAAGACACAACTTTGTCCAAAGAAGTCTTGTTGTACTGTCTCTTCACACTGTTCTCTCCTTGCACGTTTTTTGTTTTTTGGTCTTGTCTTTTGCACTGTCTTGCCTTGGCAACTTACATGATCTTTTTTTAATCTTATGTTGAATGGGGTGCACCTCCCCTGAAAAACAAAATGTCATCCTCACTGTTTACTTGTATATGGATTGGTTGGCCATAAAGTAATCTGGAGTCTCCGGTCCCTGGACGATTAGCAATGTCTGGCACCACTTTAAATTAAAGCTGCACTACATAATTCATGAAATAAGAAATAATAGAGTCTTCCACTTACAAATGCAGAGTGGAGTTCACATTCATTTAATTTCTGCTATCTTCAGATAGGTACTAGTGAGTCATATATTTTCCATTATTCCATTAACGCCATTTGTACCTACCGTGGGCTCCCGGTCAGCAAAAGCTGCATAGGCTCTCTTTGAAGTGAAAATGGTTTCCTCTGTGATTATTTTCCTGTCTGAAACATTGTGTAAATGAATGACACATTGTTTTTCTCCATTGCAAAACACTCATGCTGAATCAGCAGACTCCAACAGTTCCCTTTTTTGCAGCACTATATATGAACCCTCTGTAAAGCCATCCTCCCTGCTGCAGGCTGCACCGCTCGGGTCCTCCTCCCTGAATATGGGCTGGACTGGGGAAGCCCATTGCTAATGACCATGGAGACACAGTGCATGTCAAGTAGGTCCAGGGTCACTGTTTTTCTTGCATGACTCCATGCATGTATAGAAACTACTATTTGCAGGTGATACTGGATTTTGCAGATTGTTCTCACATTTGACCAAAAGACTAATGACTATTTAATACGTAATCATCTTATTGATTGTGTAATATGAAGAAAATGACTTCATTCTCAAACCTGTTTCACTCTCTCCTGTTGCCTCACTTACTTCTCTTTTTCACTCTCAATCTCCTTCTCTGTTGTTCACTTGCACACACATACGCCTGCAACTATGATGTGAACACAAGGCGTAGTAGAGGTAATAAAGGTATCTACCAGTGTGTGTGCACTTTATTTGGGCCGTCCTTTGTCCTGAAACGTGTCTATCAGACAGAGCACACCTTGTTTCATGGCCCTCTGATAGTAACACGCACTTATGAGTGACTGTGTGTTCAGTCCTGCCACGAAGGGCGTGCCTCCTGTTTGAATGTCAGCCCGAGCACCCAGGTCATGTGGAGTTGTTATACGCACACGCTTTAGGAGCCATATTTATGAGGTCTCACTATGTGCGTTTACTCTTTTCTTGTTCATGCAAATGTGCAACTCTCAGTGTTACAGAGATATGAAACGATTGTTGAGTGTTTGCATACAGGTGTGAGAGTGTCATAAATCGACTATGACAATGTGCAATGCAAAGAACATGAATATTTTGTCTGTGAAATGAAATTTAATTAAATGAAGTATGAGAGCGAACAGAAAAATTTTGCTCACAAGAACAAGCTCCGATAACAAACATTGGCAGGTATAGAGACGCTGAAACACAGGGTGCGGTCGCTTCAAGGAATGTGCTCAAGGCATCTTACCACACCCAACCTCCTTCTCCCTCCCTCTCACTATATCTCCCCCCCCTCCCTCTCTCATACTGTTTTCCTGCCTCAGCCTCTCTCTCTCCCTCCTCCTCCCTTTCTGAGGCACCTGGCAGCCATTGAACAGGTATACAGGTCCAGGCAGAGTCTGGGCAGCAGCTAAATCCTGGCCTGCACCTCTGCATGCCTGGCTGAGGAGTCTGTCTTTTCGGTGCCTATTTGAATTCAAACAAGCTTTATTGACATGGCTGTCAGAGTTCATTGTTGATAGAGTAGATGCACACATGTAGAGCACAAACTGTGGAGATACGCAGAAAACATAAAGTGAACTAAGGTTTTGGGCATCCAGAAAAGCCTCAGTGCTCCTTGTCAGATTCACCAAGTGTGTGTAACTCTACTGGAGGAATGAACACCATTTTCCTAAAATACATTTCCTCGTTTGGTGTTTTGATGCTGGTGGTGTAGGGCACTATTTAACAGTGGTCCAGAATCTCCTGCAAGTGTTCATTTGGGTTGAGTTCTGGAGACTGCAAAGCCCCTGTCATTTTCATACTCATCAAACAATCCAGTGACCCCTCAGTGTTGTAGAAATGTAATACAAAGAGGTTACTCTGTGAGTGTGCTCTGGTCTTGTGTCTCTCTTTTTCTCTCTCTCTGTCTAGAGCCTGCATCTCTGTGGCCCTGTGAGCCTTCCCAGCATGCTTTTCTCACGCTGTAATGTCACACCTGAGTATAAGGTGACTCTCTGGAGCCCGGGGTTTTTAGGTCATCTTTACACCACTGTGCCAGGGAGGAAAAGTGCGCACACACGTCCAGTTTAACACTATACAGTAGTTGGATGGCTAGGTATGTGTTACTCTGTTTTTTTGTTAGTTTTTTTTTGGAGTATGTGTGTGCACAGAGTCTCACGCTGATGAGACGACACTACATTCTCATTACCACCCACCTTATAATGATATTTCATTTCTCCTAAAGTTTCTACAGTCTGCATCGTGCACAGCCATTTTTTTTCCACTACAAGAGACTAAAACATGATCCTTAAAGAGTAAAACAGTACTGTTATATGAGAATGTGTGTGTAACTAAGACCTGATTACATAATTGCCATTATGTTGTCAGAAGAGATAACACTTAATCTCTGTCAAGTACTTCTAAATGAGATTTGTCTTATGAGCCTGACAAACCTGCATGTTTGTGTTATCAAAGGTGTGTGTATGTTACTTTCTGCTTTGACCAGACTTCCACAGTATTTAGTGCTGGGTGGAGTATCATACTGAACCGTAAACAGCTCAGATAGAAGGAAAGTCCCCACAGTGCGTTCAAGGTTTTCCATTTACGATGTCACTGCATACCTGTGACAGGTGTTGTCATTTTTAATCTAGTATTACCACTCTTGAAATGACAGTAATGATTATTCAGGAGACACCATGCACAGCTTTACAGACAGGAAACAAGTCTGAGTTAACAAGGGTCTGATTATCACCATCATGCTGCAACTGGCATGAATTATTGTTGTTATGACCATTAATTAATAATAACTGAAATAACAAATTCAATTGCACATGAAGTAATTTTTAGACTTTAAGAAAACTTTTCATTTATACAACTGATTCTTTTTAAAATATGTTTATAAGAAATCCTCAATTTAGAATTACAGGTTGTCACACCCTAGAGGCTGGTCTTTACCGTGGACAAGAGCTTTATATTAAACTTCACCAGACTTCACCAGGATGTCTGCACTTGAGGAGCTCAGCTAACACTCCGGGCTCTTAGAGGAAGTTCAGATGTCAGTAATGGTTGAAAACAGGCATCCTCCTTTGGTAATTACAGATTCCCTAAAACAGGTTTAGGCGTGAAAAGCACTTTAGAGATACAAAAAGAGAAGAAAGCGGGAGATCAGAAAGTGTTTTACCCTCTTTCAAAGGAGCAAGGTGACCCGACAACTTGTTTACTCCAACAACTCACAGGGTTTAAGTTTCCAAGACTGTCACATGCGGGCTGCAAGAAAGAACTGCAGATGAGATGAACAGAACAGGTGGACAGGACTGATAGAGGCATAAACATGCAGCAATGCACTGATTTATATCAGCGACTGAACAGAACTGGTGAACAAAGCACTTAAAACTCAGCCTGATGGGGGCAGATGTTCTAGACAGCTGCAACTAAGTGAAGCAGAGTGTTTTAAAATTCTGGGCAGGATACATCTTTATTCTTTCAAAACAAATCCTGTTTGTATACACCCAGTTGCCAGGACACCAAGATAAAATTAATCCATTATAATCCAACACTCCTTAAATAAATCCTACCCTTACGGAAGTCATAGTGTTCAGTTTTGTTGTTCTAAGACAGGTGTTGATTCAACTGAAAGGTCATTTTGGAGGGCCTAGTTTGCAGTTGAATACTTGGTGTTTTGAATATCTTGCCCACCCCATTCATATCAGTGAGAGTGGACTAACTGTTGGACGCACGTCTCCGTATAAGAAAATACAGTTCAGCAGCACCATAAACCGCAATGTGTCTGCAGTTCTCTTTTGGGTAGCTGGTTGAGCCACAGGTGGTTTATTATCAATGACGCTATTATAACCTTTAATATTTAATATTATTCATATTTTTTCTGACATGACTTTCTGACTGACATGGCTCTTACATAACTTCGCCTATAGTGAAAGGTGAAAACTCGTGCAACATCTGTGCAATTGTGAAAGTAACTGGCAAAACCAATGTGTCTGGGCAGACGTGTTTCTGATAAAGCTCATCAGGATGACCCTGACCCCTGGCAGTAGTTCTCCAGTTTTCAGCTCTCAGGTATTAAAAGTATATTTATCAGAAATGGAAACTTGTTCCGGTCGTCCTGCCTCCGAGAAATAGGCAGTGGTTTCTTGGAAATCTCAAGACTGCCCAAAATACATGTTTCCACTGTGCACCAAAAACGCCTCCCTTGTGTTCAGCTGCACTTCAATTATCTCCAATTCAGCGACTGGTCTGTGTGAAAACAAAAAGCTGTGTTATACTGCCCCCTACTGGACTGAACCACAATGGACTGGAGCCTGTTCATAGCTGAGACGTAATAACTTGCGTCACATTTACAATGAATTGAAACGAGAAAGAATCAGTTAATACAGAGCAGAGACAGAGTCCATCACGTTATCGCACAAGAATGAGAAAGTAGAACAATTTAAAAACAAAATGATTGGAAGTTAAATTTTATTTAAGGATACATTCAGTTATATTTTTGACTTGTTACATTTTCCTGGCTTTTGCAGGTTAAGGGGATTTCATACATGATGCAGTACCTGCTTAACTTAGTCTCTGACACAGTAATTATCAGTAGCCACAAGTTTCCCTCGTGATGTTGCGTCTGCTTTGCACCTCACAGTGCACAATGGACTGAGGAGATGGAAAGCGAAACTGTGATGTTAAGTTTCGTTTTCCAGAGTATCAGCTGTTGAGCGAAAATAAATAGAGAGGCTGTCTGCAGAGCAACAGTCAGAAACATCGTTTCACCTCAGCGCTTCACCTCATCTACCAGAAGCTCTTCAAATACCCGACCATCCAGCACCATGAGCAGATCCACGGGTAATGCATCATTAATATTGTTGTTGTGTTGTTGTTGTTGTTTTTCGTAGTGCGTTAAAACTGCATGCTTTATAGATTGGTGCGATGCAGCAGTTGTTTTGGACATTTGACGCCATTGCTGCAACGTTTATAATCGGCTACGTTTACATTACAGCCTCTCTTACATTTTCATGTTATATTAATTTTGAGATTTTGAATCAAACTGATGGAAATAAGGTGTGGCACTAATTTCCAAAAGGCAGACCTATCAAAAGCATTTGTTTTGAAGCTTTCTTTGAGTTCCTTCTACATTATGAGAGTTTGTTTGGTCTTGAACTCCGAGAGCAGTGTGTCTTATTTTTTGTTTGTTGTTCAGTAACACAGAGATGCATATTTAATTATGTTTTTCTGTGTTTTTTTTCCCTTCACACTTGTGTAGACTGGACTCCTTCCCTATGGCTGGAGACCTTTGATGAGTTGCTGTATGATGACAACGAGCTGGACTATGGAGACCCGTGGTCTCTCAACTTTAGCTACAGTCAGACAGACACAGTCACCAAGGAGGAGAGGAAGAAAGGCTGGAAGATCTATAGCCACTGTGCCTATGGAAAGTATGTATCTTATATCTAATATATATATATATAAGATCTGCATCTTTATTATCTATATTCTCAGAATATTAAGATATATAACTTTAAACTATATACAATAATAGTTATTCAGGTCAAAGAAGATAAAATAACAGGCTTTTCTGTTTTTCAAACAACAGTAACAATCGTGGCTAAATACAGCTTTCTAAGGCTCCGCCCCAATCTTTTTGCAGTTTCATGCCATGTTGTATGATGAAATGAGTGTGCCATAGGGAGCAGGTTTTGTGCAATAATAAAACAATGTCATTCTGTGGAAAAACTGCACCCTGGATAAAGTGGGCAACCACACCAGTCATCCTGCCTTACAACCAAACAGAAGAGCACAGGATGTGACTTGAGCAACACATTTATGGGAGGGTTGATTGTTTTCAAATGAAATGGCAGTTCAAAAATTCTGAAATGTAACTTCAGAAACATTCATGGGCTGAAGGGATCACTGTAGACCTCAGAAAACCTTTCTGCCTGTGTCTCTCAATGTATTGTCTCTTCATTTCCCCCCAGCTTCCAATGCGCATCCTGCTCCAAGACCTGGCCCTCAGCACGGGTGGTGGTGTTGTTCCGTTACCGGCTGCTGAGGGGCCGGGGGACAGTGATCATGAGGCCCTTTGGCCAGGCCTGCCGCCGTTGCCAAGACGATGAGTTTGATCTCCCTGGTTTTGCCAAGAAAGAGGTGGAGCAGGCTTTGCTCAGGCTGTTTTCCAAAATCCGGAAGAATTGCTACGGGGAGGAGGACGATGACGATGATGGTGGCTCATCAGCCTGCTCTACCAAAGTGTGGACCAAACCCCATGAGAAGTCCCTGTGTGAAGCCTGCATCATGGGCATTTGCTGTCAGGATGATGACTAGAAGTCTGCGTGTGTCTGTGTGTGTGTGTGTGTGTGTGTGTGTGTGTGAGAGAGAGAGAGAGAGAGTGGCTCAGTGTGTGTGAGAGGTGCAGCGATCGACAATCTGACTGGTTGTGTGCTGGTTCCCTGAGAAGTTGTCTAGTTATGTAATTATATAGGTTAATTGTGAGTTGTGACAGTGATGCACCATCCGGACCAATATTAAGGGTTTATACAGAAAATATATCAGTTTGTATTTTTTTTATTTTGTGGTTGTTAATAAAGTGTAAAACCTGATTATTTTATGGATTTGTATATCAGTATGGTGAACTCTTGTACTTATAAAATATTAATTCTGTTATATTTCTTTATACTTATACTCCACAACAGTTGAGAAGCAAATATTGTACTTTTTACTCCACTGCATTTATTTGATAGCTTTACTTTGCAGGTTAAGATTTCATATGTAAAACAGATGATCAGCTTTGTAAATATAAGGGAGTTATAGATTAATCTACCCAAATAAAGATTATCTTCACCTTGGCCAGTTATAAAATATTAACAAGCTGGTTATAAATTAAAACATCAATGTTAACAATGTAGTGATAAAATACAGTGATCAAGGGTCACAACCCAAAGAGGTTGGGAATCAGTGTAGAAACATAGACAGTGCAGGACTATGGAGTATTTTCACATTGTAGAATTGCTGCATTTACCCAGTTACAGGATCTGAAACTGAAGAAACCAACGACTGAAATTAGCCCCTTACCATACGTCATACAGTTTTCCACTTTTATTTTAACTGAATAAGCTTTAAAATAAATTTACATTATTCCATGCTGTCTGTTAGTATACACACACACACACGTATATCCTGTTTCAGTTAATGCAAACTCTTAAGGTTTTCTGATGTTCATCATCAGTTGCCTCGTTAGGAGGTTAAATCCAACATAAACAATTTTTTGTCTAACTCACCTGTCACTAAAATGCAGAAAGCAGTTGAATTGTGCCAATTTGGAGGCCCAAAGTGTTCAAGATTGAGCAAATAATTCATTACACAAAAATCTGCCAGACAAAATGTGCTTGAATGGTGGTGAGAAGAAAATGTGTCTCACCCATGGATGTATTATAACAGCTGGATATGGTGCAGTCAGTCAGCTTTGCTGCCAGGTTGTCCCAGTGGCCACTTGCGCCTGTCATAACGACACAAACTGAAATAGCTGTCTAACGAGCTAGGTGTATAACATAACAAATAAAATGTGACCTTTGAAAAATGTCATAAATTTAAAAAGATGTTTTTAAGGAGTGCATAAATCTAAAATGAAATAAAATTATATTTGACAAAATTATTATAAAAACAAAAAATGATATTACTTGGTGATTAATATATTTGTATTTTCCAGTGGCATGATTATTGATTTCATAAATTATTTTTTATGGATTCAATATTGACACTTCGAGGTTTCATATACCAAAACCAACCAGTGAATTCAGACCACCGACCAATCAGGTGAGAGCCTTCCGTGTGACAGTTGGTTCCGAGCATGCGCAGTGACGTTTTCTCTTTGGCAGCAACAACAACATACTGAGGAGATATCCAGTCAGTCTCGCCCCTCCGCTCTGAGCAGCATCATCGTTGTCCCCGCCGGGTCCGGTGGTAGAGAGGATGGTCCAGTGGAAAAGCAGCCGAGGGTGCGAATGACAGTGATAAGAGAATGGCCCTCGATTTTCGGAGCTTTCCGAATGTGCGACTAGTGACCAAGTGAAACGACCGTGTAAGTAAAACGGCGGAGATTTGGTGTTGTCCTGCTGTAGGGTAGGTAGTTGAGGCTAACATAACGCGCTAACGTAAACCTGAAAGAGGAGAGAGAGGCGGTTTGCTAGCTTCGGTAACGGCAGGGAGGCAGGCTGCTTTACCTTGGGTGTTACCGTTTTCCCACGGCTGTGGCGGCGCCGTGGGAAAACGGTAACACCCAAGGTAAAGCGTTTTATCGGCGGCAATTCGGACAACGTACGCCCAGCAGTCGCTTTCTAGTTGGGTTAGTAATTCACACACAGTGTCAGTGTGTTGAACAAAGGAGCTTTAACCGAGGGGCCGCATGGACAGAAACATGCAGAGAGAAGTCGGCTGCTGTTTGTTTTGTGCTCCATTTCATGCTGACACACTTCTTCGGGGATAACCACACGAGGTCTGACCTGAATATTTAGCTGATACACGGTGACCTAGCTAATTATGGTAAATGTCGGAGTGATTTTGAAGTAAGTTGCACTGTTCTTCACTATGCAGCTCTTGCCTGACTTTGACTCCCTCATATAAGTTTTATGTGTCTTTTGACAACCTGACTTTGTCCTCCATCAGCTGATACAATGGCATGATCCACCCATACTTTTGGTTGAGCTGTTTGAGTTAATGTGTGTCAGCTGACAGTAAGTTTTGATAACTGTAGTGGCACTACACTGAGTGTTTTTTGTTGACATGGTTTAGTAATAATAGCAGAGTCGTAGCTGTAGATTTGACTTTTAAGGTGTTGGCAGCTAGGGCTGAAATGCTATGTTCTTGTTTGGATTTCTTTCAATAAAGTGTGCCATCAGTGATAGCTGAATATAGCTAGACAATGAGAACGTATCACAGAGTTGAGGTATATATCAGTTTGATATTAATATCTTGGTATGACAGATAGTGTCAGTCATAGGACAGCAACTAACGATTGCTTTCAACTTTTTAAAAAAAATAATCATTCAGTCAGTTCAGTCATTTATCAAGCAAAACTGCCAAACAGTCTCAGGTTACATCTCCTCCAGAGTGTTGCTTTGCTGGTTTGCAAAGCAAAGCATGTTTTAGACCCCCGATCGGGCAGAACAAGATTTTTTTTAGGACATTTTCTTACGCTTCAGGAGGTTGTGATGGGCATTTTTCCACAATTTTCTGCCATTTTATTGACAAAAGAATTAATTGATTATTTGAGAAGATAATTGCTAGATGTATTACTAATGAAAATCAATATTAGTTGCAGCCCCAATCTGACTTCTTGTTTAGAAAACAGTGAAGTTGGCCTGACACATTTCCCCAGTCATTTGGTGATGTTAAATATCTTGTTTTGTTTTACCAACATTTACAGTGGTGCTAAACAGAGTAAAGCGGATTGTTTGGTGTTTTTGCTTGAAAAATGATTTAACAGTTGTAGATTAATTTCCTGACAATCAGTTAAATGATTAGTAATTTTAGCTTGAATCCCAGTCACAACCCAAAAAAAAGAAAATTATAAATGTGATATTGGTTGTTAAACATTATGAATTTATGGTATGGCTGGCTAGGTTCTTGAGAAACCACAGTTGCCATGAGTTCTTGTAAGCAGGAAGTGTCAGACAAGATTTCCAGGCAGGATTCATGTGTTTGGGATTCTTTAGCTCATGAGTCATTAAGTCTCGATTATCACATTTCCTAAAATGGGGAATACCATATGTACTAGACGCCATTTCTGTGTAGATCTGGGGCACAAGTGTAACCTCACATTGTGAACATTTTTCAACAACATACCTGTATTGCTGGTGTGGTGGTTTAATAATCATAACAGGACAAGGAGCAGGGAGGGAAACGCTTCCTAAGCCCCACTCCTCCTGACCGCTGGGTGACGTGTAAGCTCAAAGTGCTTTCGTAATAGTAGATAATTGCACTGTCACGGCCAAGTGCAAACAGCAGAACTTGCGATCCCTGGAATCCATGTCCAGACTTCCTGTCCTTATTTAGTATGACAGACAGAGAGAGAGAGACTGGCAGAGATACACAGAGGAGTGAAGTGAACTGGAAGTAAACCAGTGTGCACAAAACAGAGAGCCAAGCAGACAGACTGACCTATTAACCATAGTAAACCCCCATCACCACCACCCCTCCAGATATACACACACACACACACACACACACACACACACACACACACACACACACAAAGTCCAGTCAACTGCATGCATCACAGGAGCAGAACTTACAAAATGTTGGCTATTATTTGCCAGTGGTAGCAGCAACCCGTGTGCAACCCGTATGTCTCTGTCTGTGTGTGTGTGTTCCCTGTCTGTCACTCCATAGAAATGGGAGGCAGAAGAGGGGAGGCAGCCAGCCGCGTTATTCAAATGTTCCAGAGCCCGGCCAGCCAGTGGCCAACTGTAGCCGGGCTAAAAGAGGCTCTTTGTGAGGGGCCAGACAGATGGCCATAGAATGAAGACTGTAATGATACTCTCAACGGCCCAGTACACACACACAAGCACGTGCACAGACTCCACTCATTACAGGATGTAATGGTGTGTGTGTGTGTGTGTTTCAAAGACATGACAAACTGTATGTGTTTGTGTGTGTGCATGTGTGTGATAGAGAGAGAGAGAAAGAAAGAGGTGGGGAAAGACTTGAAGGAAATGAAGCAGAACACATTGATAAAGATAGTGATTATGAACAATATGTGACAAGAGAGAGTGTGTTTGTTTGTTTCCCATATCTGCTCCCTTTCACCGCACTGTTATTACTTTTGTGTCGCATGTCGTATTATTATTTTGTGATATGAGCTAAAACAATGCGTGTCATACCAGTTAAGTGAGTTTAACATTCATAGGAAGATGAGGAAGATAATGAAAAGATCATGAGAACTTGTGAATCTACAGGAGGTTTATAAGCTGTAGCAGCCATAGCGGTGATTCTTGTGATTCTGTGGTTTAGTGCCTGAGAGCCAAAGTAGATTTTGGACCAGTGTATTCGTGCTGCATGGTTTACACACATCTAGACTCTCATATCTCCAGTAGCAGACAAGTATGTAAACAGCCTAACATATGCATATTGTTTGCAAATGCAACCTAACCTCGCCGTGGCCAGCTGAGGTACTATTGACCATGCCCTTCATCAACTGACTAACAAATCAATGGCTTGGATATCATTAACTTTCCTCTCTCGCCTGCCCTCTTTATAATTATCTCTCTGCCTTTCTAGCTTCTTTCTTCTGTCCCTCTGTTTTCTCCTCTATTTCCGGTAAGATAACATCCTCGCTGCAGCACATCAACTGATCGATGGATGGACTGATTGATTGAGCCTCTCTCTCCCCGTCTCTCTACTTCTATCTCTCTCCCTACGTCTTCAGCTCCCGTCTTCTGTCTTGTGATTTTTCTCTCCTTTTTCCTACCTTGACCGGCTTTTTTTCCCATCCATTTTAATTCTTTCCTCTTCTCATGTCCCTGTTTCTGCCATCCTTTTCCTCTAATCAGTCTTCCCCTGTCTCTCTCCTACTTACAGGGCAGGAAAACACTGAACCATGTTGCTCTAAGTTGTGACCTGTGGTGAACGGGGGAGGAGGAAGAGGAGGAGGGAGGCGAAGGCAGGCAGGCAGACGGGCATCTGCCACAGCTCCCTTTAGGTGGCCTTTTGCAAGTTGAAGCCATGGGCAATACAGCCACCAAGTTCCGAAAGGCCCTGGTGAGTGGCGACGAGGCCCTGGCCTGGCAGCTGTATGAGGGCAACCCTCAGTTCAGGGACAGCCTGGACCCGAATGCATCATACGGAGAGCAGTACCAGCACAACACGGCACTGCACTACGTCTGCCGCCATGCCATGACACGTCTGCTCAGGTAAACTCATGTTTTGTGTTTTTTGTTTTTTTTTTTTGGTATGGATTTGTTTGAGAGTTCAGTTGAATTTAACAGTCATTTTTGAGGCTGGGGTTTATGATGTAGTTAAGCAGTTACCTAATACAGTTACAAAGGGAGTGAGTCATTAAATTGAATAACAATTAGCAGTACGTCAGCTTTAGTAGATTTCTGAGAGTCACCATTTTCATAATTGCGTTTTTAAGGCAAATAAAGCAACTTACAATACAGAGGTCCAAAGAGATTTCATAAATAATGTTAGAAGGCACAGAAAAAGTGCATTAGCCATGAAGACCAGTGGCAATTACACCACCACCAACAATTATTATAGTATTTGTTATAAAAGACAGAAATTACAGCCTCAAAAATAACGTCAGCAAGAACCTGTTAGTGTCTCAACAACAACAAAAAAAAAAAAAAAAAGTGAAAGGATCCTGTTTTCACACATGATGTTCATCACGGTGCTAGTAGTAGTCAGCCTGTGAAAACAGTTGTGTAATGGTCTTCTGTGGCGCTGGAGGGAGCTTTCCAAGTCTGAAAAAAATAACCAGTGAATCAGGGTTTCCTTGAACTGGGTTGAGACTTCCAGAATTTTAACAGAAAGCCTGTGTCACTAACTTGGGATGTGGGGAGAGATCTGAGCACCTAGTAGACAGAGGGGGTCCAACGAAAGACTAGTGAGTTGCATTCTGGGAATCACACACCAGCCCACTCTCCCTTGGACAATGTTGTAAGAGAAACCATGAAGGTGAGCCACTGACTCTAACACAACCTAAAAGAAAGGGGTCAAACTAAAAAACACATGGAGAGCAAGACACCAGTGTGTCTTTTCACCCCCTGCAGGGATAATCAGGCTGCTGGCCATGACCGAGACAGCTGATTCAGTGACTCAATAGCCGTCCTCACCACCTCCTCCTTCTTGCACTCTTCCTCTCTCTTGCCCTTTCTTTCCATGATTACAGGGGGGGTCAGAGGAAGCTGTTTGAAAAGGCCAGTCAATTATCTGTGCATCTGCATGTGTGCACACGTGCGTGTGTGGTTTTTTTTGGGTTGGGGGGGGGGGGGGGGTCTGTGACTCCACAACTGCTTAATGTGTCCAAGTCTGTGAATATAACACAGTGAATCAATTGGTGTGCTATTTGTGTCCCTTCCCACTAACCTATAATGGGCCAGAGAGGCGTGCTGAACGCAGCTCTTGGCTCCCGATAAGTATCAGAGGAAATGCTTCTTTGTTCCAGCAGCTCGATTGGACAGAGGCAACCAGATAGACGACCGAGAAATCTCAGACAAAATAAAGACTCATGGAGGACGAGCGTGGGCTGGTAGATGCAGAGTCTGTTTTTCAGATTATTTTTAACATATATCTGCTTCAGGTTTATTTGCTCTCTCCTCGCGCTCTCTGTGGGTTGGATTGGCCATGAGATGTGCAAATTGGGAAATCACAAGTAGACCTATTACTGGAAAAATGGGCGTAGTTCAGGATGTGTAACCCTTCCTCCACAACAACCGAGTACACAGTTTTAGAAACATGTAAATAACACCTCTGACTTGGTTACTCATGTATGAGCCATTGATTTTCTGCTGTTTGAAGAAGCAGTGATATGAAGCAAAATTATTTGTCAATGTACAGCAACTTCCCTTTTTATTTTTCTCTCAAATATTCTGTGTGTCATCTCTGAGGTTTCCTGCCCTCGTCAGATCATTGTACTGTCTGAGCAGCTTTGGTGCTCAACAATTGCAGCTATAACATGTGACGTCCCCCAGCCTGTTGTTTCTAGTAGACTGATATTGGGGCCATCCGTCCTGAACATTCGGCATGGAGGTGGGGGAGGTGGGGGGGGGGGGTGGGGGTTGGGTTGTAGTTGAGAGGGGAGTAATTAGTGATTATTGCTGTGTGGGTGAATTGGCAGTGCACTGGCATTAGGGGGGAGGCTGTAGGGGCTTGTGGGTGACAGGATAAGAAGGTCAAAAGTGGAAAAAGAGAACAGCAGTGGAGGAATAGATTGAAGGGACACATTCAAATGCTAATTCAGTTGTGGCCACTGCCATGTCCAAAATGCAGAGAGGGCCAAGACGGAAATGTTTCACAAACACATTTTTTTTATGTATACCAGTGGAAATCCTATAATTTTCTTCCTTTTTTTGTGGAATTTGCATTAAGGAGAAGGTCTTTTCAAATTCCTCACATCCCCCCCTTTGTTCATGTTATACCACTGATCAAAAAGAAACAGGGTTTTCTCTATAGTTTAACATGCAGCTGCTGTAGAATGATATAATGAGGGATGTCAAATGGAAGAAAGAGAATAGAGGAGGAGGAAAAACTAAGTATAGGATAGAAAAGGAGAAATGGAAGTTTTGAAAGTGTCGGTAATGCAGAAAGAAACTTGAAGAGGAGGAAACAGAATAGGTGGAGCCAAATATAAGAGTGGAAATCTAATCAGTAAATGGAGGTTTTGACAGACAGAGAACAGAGAAAAACAATTTACTAAACAGAACTGCAGCCACAGCCGAGTTCCCAGTGCAACTGGCACATCCATCACCATCTGAGAGAGAGAGAGAGAGAGAGAGAGAGAGAGAGAGAGAGAGAGAGAGAGAGAGAGAGAGAGAGAGAGAGAGAGAGAGAGAGAGAGAGAGAGAGAGAGAGAGAGAGAGAGAGTGTGTGTGTGTGTGTGTGCGCATGCACCCGCCAGCCAGCATGTCCATTATCTCAGAGATGTTAAACAGAAATAGTCAATATTCTGCCATCTTTCTTCTCTTCCTTCTCTGTACCCTTTTTTCTTACCCAACAACACTCATCTCACAGTCCATCTCATTACCATACTTTACTCTCCGCTCACCTCCACTCATCCCTCCATCTACCCTTTCCTCCACATCTCCGCATCTCTCTTAAGTGCGCTTTACTTTTCTCCTTCACCTTCCCTTTCACTCTCTGTCATTTAAGCCTTCTTTCCACCTCACTTCTGAACTTCTGTGCTTATTTTTGTCGCTCTGTCCTTCTCCTGCTTTATTTAATCCCCTCTTTCTTGCCTGCATTGTGTAGGTCTTTCCTGTTCAGCAAAGAGGGGAACCCCAACAAGCGTAATGTGCACAATGAGACGTGCCTCCATGTGCTGTGCCAAGGCCCACAGATCCTGCTGCTGCCAGAAGGAGCGCTGTCACCACGACTTGCCCGTCCACAGAGGGACGAGCAGCGCCGTGCTGACTGCCTGCAGGTGCAAACACACAAGCAGGGACAGACATAGTTGTTTGTTCTCATTTGCATGTTGGTGTGGGGAAAAAAAAAGTGTATTGTATAAAGTCGTTGCTTTCATTAAAGTTGACATAGAAATAATGTTGTGTGTGTATATGTGGGTTCCCCCTGCTGCCAGATGATCCTGAGCTGGACTGGGGCCAGGCTGGAGGGAGGCCAGTACGAGAAGGCCAATGTCAACGCCACAGACAACCACCACAGCACCTGTCTGCACTACGCTGCTGCGGCAGGGATGAAGAGCTGTGTGGAGGTGAGAGAAAGTGCCCTGAAATTCAAACTCACATTAGAATGAGCTATTGGCAGATTTGTCTGTGTTCTTTAAGATTGGATTTGGCAAAAGTTTTACAGCCAGTCAACTCTGTAGAATGTATATTATGCCTATCCTTGCATCAGGAGCATCTGCTTTTGTATTTCCTTACTTTCAAATCCAAATAGTGCCTCCTCCTTTGTTTGTCAAGATTTTGCCGCTCGGAAGAAAATTCCACTTTTTGAATTAAAAGAAAAAAAAGAAAATTGAGCTCAGCTCTGATATGGGCAGCCTGGGGAGAAAATAACACATATTCTTTAAGATAAAAAGTTTTAAAAACATTTCTTGTCACCTCCTCATTGTCTTCTTTCATCTTTAATTCACTCTTTGATTAACTGTGTGTTTACTTCTCTTCCTTGATGTACACCTTTTAACCTTTCTCCATTTTACTAAACTTCCCTTTGACTCCTGTTGTATTTGCTCCTTTTTACTTTCTGCCTTTCTTCTTGTTGTTTTTTCTCCCTCTTTCTTTACATGTCACTGCCTATTTCCCCTTCTCATATTTCTTTTCTGTTTTCTACCATCGCATCTGTTTACTCTTTCTGTCTTCCCCCTTCCTGCTGTTTTTCTCTTTGTCTGCTCCACCTGCTCTCGCCTGTCGCTTCCTTTGTTGGTTGCAAGTTCCTTCAATTTCTTTTTCCTCTCCATTATCTATTTCTCTCCTTTATTCTTTTGTTCTCTCATGTCTCCCTCCTCGTCTCTCCCTCTAGCTGCTAATCCAGAGCGAGGCGGACCTTTTTGTGGAGGATGAGGACAAGCTGACGCCATGTGACCATGCCGAGCGGCATCACCACACCGAGCTGGCCCTCAGCCTGGAGTCACAGATGGTTTTTTCCTCCTCTTCAGCTCAGCAGTCAAACACAGACGCACATGGTGAAACCAACCTGCTGCAGTACAAGGAGGTGAGACCACAGTCACGAGATCTGGGGGTTTCCTGCTGGCCTTTTATAATTGATGTGTTATTTTTATGCTTTTAAAAGTCACAGATCTTAGTAAGTCAGCATTCGCTTCTTACGTTGTTTTTACACTGGTATAATAATATAATTTCCTGCAAGGGTGCAAGATCATAATATACATAATATATGGAAATCTTCATTAAAGCAAATTGGAGACCAGTTGTGCTGTTTCACCGACGTTTCATATTATCTCATTACTCATTCACTCAACTTTAGAGTTCAACCAAGTGATAGATAGAATAGATAGATAGAAGATAAATGTTTCTTGGTGCTTGCATTTGTGGACAAACTAAGCAGATTAAATATCTCACTTATCTGCATCGAAGGACTCCCCTTGTTTTTCTGTGTAACCACTGAAACTCAAAGTGCTTATGGCAGAATTCTTACCACTCACCTTCAAATGTCACCAATTTGTCAACAAAATGTTGTCTTGTTGTCACAAAGTCCTTTCCTCATAGGTCAAAATTTACACTGGCTCTTACAAGTGTAGTAACACGAGAATGCACACATCTTGCGTCGTGCTTGTCAGGGTTGTGGTGAAGCAGAGGGCACCAGCACAGTCGTGTAGCAGTGGCTGCTGCCAGCTGATAGGGGTTTGATCTTCTGTCCTGCAGCCAAATCCATGCTAATATTTAATCTCTCCTTCCCACCACAACCACCCATGCTCACCGCCTTACATCCCAGTCCTCTCCATTTTTCTCACATTATCTTTTTCACTCCCTTAAACACATCTCAATCTCATACTTTTTCATTTCTTTTTCTTATCATTTCTTTCCCTCACCTTCCCCATGACATTGTTTTTCTCCCCTCTGCTTCACATCTCTCTGTTCTCCATCTCTCTCCCTCCTCTTCCTTTGTTTCTGTGTGTATTTTCCTAACATGTTTACCCACTCTGTCTTTTCAGCCTTACGAGGGACTGAAGCTTCAGGACCTGCGCAGGCTGAAGGACATGCTGATTGTGGAGACGGCAGACATGCTGCAAGCCCCCCTTTTCACTGCTGAGGCCCTGCTCCGAGCACATGGTGAGTGTGTGTCTTATAGAGAAACGTGACATTCATCCATCACTTTCACTAAACCTCACCGCACCGCAGTGTTTTTGAAATATTTATGAAAAAATGCATATGTATAGACTTTGTTCCCTGGCTCTAAACTTGGGAGTACCCTCCTCCCTTTCTCAGACTGGGACAGAGAGAAGCTTCTGGAGGCCTGGATGTCTGACGCTGAGGGCTGCTGTCAGCGCTCAGGCGTGTCCATGCCCACCCCACCGCCCAGCGGCTACAATGCCTGGGACACCCTACCCTCACCCCGCACCCCTAGGACCCCACGCTCACCCCTCACACTCACCCTTACCTCTCCCACTGACAGCTGCCTCACACCTGGAGAGGAGAGCCTGGCTACGGTGAGACACAGAGTATTGACTTAAATAGGGCAAGTTTGTAACTGGCATCTATGTTTAAATGACCTCTTGAAGATGCTTTGATTAATTAGGGATTGTGGGGTAGGATTTCTGAAAATCATAGATATTTGACTTGTTATCCATATGTCATAAACACCATAGTTTTCAAAGGCTTGTTGGATCTCAGTCTACCTAACTGTAAAACCTTTGAGGTCCTGTCTTAGAACACAGTGTCCCTTGTTTTTAAATGGGAGCCATGTGTTGACAGATAACTTGAATGAAAGGACTGAAGTGTGTAAATACATTGCAAAATTGTCTTAGCAAAAAAAAAAAAAAAAAACCCCTTTGATTCTAGTTGAGCTTTTGACAGAATGCCAAGTGTTGCCAGAATGCCACTGGTCTGATTACAGTAGGTTAATATCTAATCCCACTAGAGCACAGCTGAGCATAGGCCATCTTTCTAGCACTTCTTCTTATTGCTCTTTGTAGTTATACATCAGCATCTGCCCGTTGTCCATTTTTGCTGCTGAGGCAGGTGTAATTACACATCCGGTAGTTATCATTTGTCTGCCTGCTAATCCTGGCTGTGGTTTAACTGTCGGGCTTTTAAAATGTTCAGACCACAAGTTGTTAGACTGCTCCTACCTGCATGGACAAGATAAGGGACATTTGGATGTATGTGAGGCTATGGATGGGATTTAATATTAATTTAAAGGTGTGATGAAACACTATGGACTTTGGAAAAATATGCCACAGCATATTCTCTGAAAAAGTACAATGAAATTGACATAATCCTCTTCAGCACAGTTACAGTCTGTGTTATAATGTCCTCCCCCCGTGTATAATGACACAGCAAGATGTACTGAATCTCTATAAAATGTAATATATAACAATTTTATAGGCGTTATTATGCTGTCATACAGTATAAATCATGTGATTTCTCTCCCTTGTCTCCCCACAGTGTGGAATCTGTCTGTGCTCTATCTCAGTCTTTGAGGACCCAGTGGACATGTCCTGTGGCCATGAGTTCTGCAGAGCCTGCTGGGAGGGGTAGGTGCCTGTGTTTGTGTGTGTGTAAATGTCCCAGTGTACTTCAGTGTGTTACAGTGTGTCTGCTACATTTTTCTTGTGTGCATTTTTCTTACACACATGTGCTTTTCTCAGGTTCCTCAATGTGAAGATTCAGGAGGGTGATGCACATAATATCTTCTGCCCGGCGTATGAGTGTTATCAGTTGGTGCCAGTGCATGTAATAGAGAGTGTGGTTTCCAGAGAGATGGACCAACGATATCTGCAGTTTGACATCAAGGTAGAAACACAACATGCACTCATACAAACGTTAGGCACTTCCTTTTCTTCCAACTGAGTTCACTTTTTGTGCGTCTTTGCTCCTTTCCTAACTTCTTAACACATATTTGTATGAAATTGTGTTTCTTTCTTCCTGTTTTTTTTTTCTCATTGCGCAAACACTTCTGCTCTTTACATTCCCTGCTGTGCTTCTCTTCTTTCTCCTGTGTCATTTATCTGTGTCTCTTCTCTTCCAGGCATTTGTGGAGAACAATCCTGCCATCCGCTGGTGTCCTGCTGCGCGTTGTGAGCGGGCGGTGAGGCTCACCCGACCAGGGCCCGGGGACAGTGACCCCCACAGCTTCCCCCTGCTGCCCTCACCAGCGGTCGATTGTGGCAAGGGTCACCTTTTCTGCTGGTACACTTCATAGTATATTGCTACACGCATAGTCTTCTCTACATATATATAAGAACATTTAACATATATTTTAAAAGCCAGACACAAGTCACCCCTGTTCAAGTATAAGCCAACACAATCTTTAAGCCACTCACGTTGACTCAGCACAGCTAGAAGAAGAGCTCACTGGGTTGAACAACATGATCATTACTGTTCACTCAGGGCTTGACAGTATTAACCAGTCTTGCCAGATTTCTTTCTCGCAGCCCTCAAAATTGACCTAAAAATGTGTTTTTGTGGGTTTTTTTTGTTTGTTTTTTTTGTCTGTCCAGCATAATAAATGTTATCAGAAACTTTGACTTCACTCTTCTGTGAATTTTCCCGCCCCTTATCCTTCTAGGAAAGAGTGATGAGTTATCACACTCCTCAAAGTCTTTGAGCCTTGTATTTTACTATACTCAATTCTCTGTTTATCACCCTCCCTGTCTGCAGGGAGTGCCTTGGCGAGGCCCACGAGCCTTGTGACTGTCAGATGTGGAGGAACTGGCTCCAGAAAGTCACTGAAATGAAACCTGAGGAATGTAAGTCTGTCCTTTATTGTTTGTGTTTCCAGGAAATTTCTGTGTTACTAGGGATCATTTTAGCTACACCTCAGTAAGCTGGCACCACAGTAAGGCAGTTAACAGCAGCTGTCAGAACAGCCTACCAGGATGTGTCTAATTTATTTTTATAACATAGTGGCAGGTGTTAAGGTCATAGATATTTGCCAAATGTGTGTATGTGTGTGCTAGAAAAGTGCATCTGCAAGGCAGGTGTTGGACAATTGGGATGTAGCTGAACTGTGTGTGCGTGGGCCTATGTGTTTGTTTGTACTTTCCACAGTGGCAGGTGTGAGTGAGGCCTATGAGGATGCTGCTAACTGCCTGTGGCTGTTGACCAACTCCAAACCGTGTGCCAACTGCAAGTCACCCATTCAGAAGAATGAGGGCTGCAACCATATGCAGTGTGCCAAGGTGCATACACTAATCTCTTTGTCAGCAGTGTGCCATCATTTGTATTGTTAATGTCTCCTGGTCATCGACTATTTCCATTATTTTTATCCCATTACTTACTGTGTTTTGCTTTAAAATGATTAAAAATGTCTTCTTTCTCACTCTGTAGTGTAAGTATGATTTCTGTTGGATCTGTCTGGAGGAGTGGAAGAAGCACAGCTCATCAACAGGAGGCTACTATCGCTGTACTCGCTATGAGGTCATCCAACAGCTAGAGGAGCAGTCCAAGGAGATGACTGTAGAGGTACACACACACACACACACACACACACACACACACTAATAAAATAGAGGCACGGTTGATCACACACAAGCTCTCCCTAACATAAACATGCACACAAAATATAATCACACAAACGTACATTTACCTACTCATCTCTTTTCCACCTAGAACTACTCCATCACGTGTCACATAATACATGTTTCATATGCTTCACACTGACGCACACTCCATGTCAAAATGTTGATTTTGTTACAGGCAGAAAAGAAGCACAAAAGTTTTCAGGAGCTGGACCGTTTCATGCACTATTACACTCGTTTCAAGAACCATGAACACAGTTATAAGGTAATTCTCTCTCAACACACACACACTTATGGAAGTTCAGAGCTGGCTTGAATTTATGAAATACTTGTGAATGCATGCAGCTTAATTACATATCAGATGTGCAATCTCTCCTCTCTGTCCATTAGTTGGAGCAGAAGCTGCTGAAAACAGCTAAAGAGAAAATGGAGCAGCTGAGCAGAGCCTTTATTAGCCGTAAGTCTCCCTTATTCTGATCTCAGCCTGTTGTTGGGAGAGAGCTGTATCAGAATAAATTTAAATGTCAAGATGTTTTGTCAAAAGCTTTGGTTTGTTTTTATCATAATACATAACATAAAAATACTGGATAAGTTAATTGCTACAAGGAAATCAGAGACCGCAATTGCATTTTTTAAAATTCTGTCATTATTACATTCCTCTCATCCTTTGAAATACACACAATCATCATGCTAAAAGTGTGTCTGTGTGTGTGTGTATCTTATCTGATGCAGGTGAAGGCACTCCTCCAGACACACGGTTCATTGAGGATGGCGTGTGTGAGCTGTTGAAGACGCGGCGCGTGCTGAAGTGCTCTTACCCATACGGCTTCTTCCTGCAGCAAGGCAGCACCCAGAAAGAAATATTTGAGCTCATGCAGGTAATCTGATACATATTTGTCATGCACGCGTCCTCAGCAAGAACAGGACTAACAACTTTAAATCTCCTGTGATGAGCCCTAAAGACTGGTGTTAATTAGACCCTGCAGGGTTAAAACGGTTGGAACAAAGTACTCTTAGATTCTGTTGCAGTTTGACCTTTAGTTTTGGTATTTTTTTGTACAAATGGATATTTTGACCTGTTGAGATCCTGTGCTGACATCCTTGGACAAGTGACGTGCACAACATGACCTGTTTAATGCATGTACTGTACATAAAAAATTATGAAATCAGGCATAAGACAGAGAACTTTTCTGTTTAGCCACATATCTTAAAATACTAAGTTAAGATTTAGCCTGAATTCTAACGTGTTTGTAGTATTGCTGTGATAATGTTTCTTGGTCATACTTAGTGTTGAGATTGTAGTGACTGAATTTATGCAGTGTTAAGCAAAGAAGATCCTTGCAAAAATATCTGAAGGACCAGAGGTCCATTTCGTCTACTTTTCAGACACTTAAACAGGATTAAGTTTGGATTCTTCTTCTCACAATAAAGGATGCTCAAAATATACTCAGCTCATGTCTTATCTTCAGTACGAGTTAAATGGAAGTTGCTAATCCCTTTATAAATTTGAATTTCCAGTCAGTGAGTAGATGAAATTTTTTTCTTTGTATCTTCCCAGACCGACCTGGAGATGGTAGTGGAGGATCTGGCACAGAAGGTGAACCGGCCGTACCTGAGGACGCCGTGCCACAAGATAATCAGTGCAGCCCGGCTGGTCCAACAGAAGAGGCAGGAGTTCTTGGCATCAGTGGCCCGTGGTGTGGCTCCCAACGACTCTCCTGAGCTTCCCCGCAGGAAGTAAGGACAAACACACTCACACAGGAACAAAATATGGTCGTGCTTTGCTCAGGTTAAAAAATTCACTGCAAAGAAGAAACACTGGCTTGTAATCAGGAGACAAAGTACAGGTACAAACACTGTTGATAAAACATCCTTATGTTTGCATTTGTTTCAGCTACCCTGGAGGATCATGGGACTGGGAGTACCTTGGCTTTGCCTCTCCAGAGGTAAACAGAGATTCTCCTCTCGTCACACCATACACCAAGACATTAACTTTTTTGTTCTGCTAACCCTTTTTGTTCATGCCAAGCTAATGCTACTTTCTAAAAAAAAAAAAAAAAGGCATTGGTGCTATTGGTGACCTACTCTTGTAGGAGGCCATAGTAGTGCATGACTACGGCTGCAGCTGACTTAGTTTGCTTATGTGTTAAGATGGGGAGTCGTCACTCTGTACTGGGAGCAGGAGATCAGAGAGAGAGACAGTCACAGGTAATGCTCCATAGTTTCTTGGCATTTTGTGCATATGCATGGGCTGTGTTCTGTTTGCCTACAACACAGTAGACTGAGGACACAGCTGCTCAGAGTTGGTTTCGTAATAAACCAGCTTGAATCGCTCTTTGCAGGATTATGCTGACATCCAGTACCGACGAAGACACAGGCCACGGCGCAGAGGAGACATGCTGAGTCTGCACAACCTTCGAAGCAGCAGCAACACACCAGAGACCAGCAGGAGGAGTGACAACACAGGTCTACAAAACAGATTGTTTAATATATATAATATATAGTTTATATAGACTTTTATTACAAAAGGGTGTGTGGGGCGGGGGGGGGGAGGCATTTTGCACTATATGTATGGTACCATGAACAACAGATTTTCTTTAGAAATGTTTATTTACATCTCAGGCCAAGTCTATTCCCTGCCCCCAGTTATAAATTTTGACTTGTCATTGCACCAGACAACCAGCAAATGGGATTATACTTTATTGCTCCATGAATCAGGTCTGTCGAAGCACACAGAGGCATTGATCACTGGGATCAATTGGCAGTCAGGCCACACAAAGCAGTCCTCGTTTTAACGTGACATTCTCTGTTCCAGAGGGTCCAGAGAGGAGCGAGGGCCGCAGGAGAGTGCTGGGCTCGCTGGATGAAGATGACCCCAACATCCTCCTGGCCATCCAGTTGTCTCTCCAGGATTCCCGCAGAGAGAGAGGCCTGGAGGGAGGGATGGAGGGTAGAGCGGAGCTTGAACGTGCACTAGACCGAGGACAGGAGAGGAGGCCAGGTCCTGCGGTAGACCTGGGTGATGTTGCTTTGCACTCCCTCAACACAGACGGTCCTCCGGGAGCCAGAGGTTCCTCCTTCCCAGCTTCTCTGCTGGATCCTCCTCGCCCCCCAAACAGGACAGACTCCACCTCCCAGCCTCCCATGACAAACCCCCTCCCCCTCCCTCCCCCACCTCCCTCTCTCAGTGCCGAGCTGCTAGAGCTGGGAGACAGCCTTATGAAACTGGGGAACATAACCACTCCTTACGACCTGGATGCACACACCCAGGAGCAGCTCTGCTCACACCACACGTACAACCCCAGTGCTCTCCCTGCTCCCTACACCACTGAACCTGCTTACAGCAACTGCAGCCATAGACAAGACCAGAATGCACTGACAGCTCCGCCGTATGTGCTCGACCATATCACCATCACAGATCCACGCTATGACTGCAAAGAGCAGAGTTACTGCCACTCCAGTGCTTATTTGGCTGAGGCAGAACACACTGCCTCCTGCGCACTAGAACGCACCCCGAACCCCTCCCAAAACCCCGGCCCTGCTAGTACATATAACCGAGAACACGCAGCCACGTATGACGGCACCCCAAAACCAGACAGCTCTTACAACCCCTGTCCAGAACACAGTAGCTCTTACACTCAGGAGCGTCCTGCCACCTACGCTCTCGAACGCCCACCCAAAACAGACCCCCAGCCCCCCGCCCAGTTGTGCCTCCCGTCTCCAGAACTCGAGCCGGAGCTGCTGCTTTCACCAGTGATCCCACCAGGGGGCCCTTTCACCCCTAGCGACCCTCAGAGTCTCGAGGCCCTGGATCCCACAGCCAGTGCCCAGCTGCTGGACAACATCATGGCCTGGTTTAACAACAACATCAACCCGCAGAACAACCCCCAGAGCCTGGCCCTCATCCCCTCCCCGCCCACCACAGAAACCGACTCCTCCCCGGACACACACACTGAGACTGAGTCAGAGAGCCAGACCTCCAGGGGCGTGACCCCCGCCCCGCTCTGGCAGCCCCTGGAGGGCGAGCCAGAAGGGTCGGCAAGCCCCCGTTTAGGTGCTGCCGTCGTGGAGGGCCCGAAGACGTCGAGGCCCAGTACTCTGGAGCTGGAAAACAGAGAGGCTGGCGAGGTGGGTGTGGAGGCCGGGTGTGTGGCAGACCTGTCGCTGGACGAAGCGCACACACACCCGTGCTCACACACCCAACGTGGAAACAGTCCAGCACACACTGCCCCGGCCACAGAGAGAGACTTAGACCTCGTTCTTCAGCTAGAGGTGGACCAATCACCAGAGGAGTGGGTGGAGCAAGTACACCTGGTGTGACGGAGCAGAGAAAGAGTGATGAAAGTGAAAGAGGAAAGAAAATCAAAGGCAGGAAAACTAGAGTGACGCACTAATGGAAAAATCTAAGATATAAAGATGTAGGTCTTTGGGGGTTGAGTGTTTACTGTAATGTATTATACTGTATCTAGAGAGGACATAAAGCCCTGCAGACTTTGTCCAGTAAAGATGATGTCATACTCAGTTTGATTTTTTTTTTTTTTTTTAAGTGCTTTTGTCTGCTGTAAAAAAAACAGACAAACTATTCTTTGAAAACAAATGAGTGTTTAAAACCGAGTTCATCAATGGAAAGCTACTGATATCATCGTAACGCATAAAATCCTGCACGTTTTTGTTTTCTTATTTTATTTATTCCCTGCCTCCCGTATTTGTCTTCTCAGTTTGTTCAGGGTGAAGTTTTGGTGCTCCTGAAAACCAAACTTGCCTCATACACCCACACTTTATTAACGCTCTGACCCAACCACGAGCCTGTTCAAAGCTCCGAGAGCCAAATATACGACGATAACTGTAACCTCGGAGCTTGTTAGCGTACTGTACAATCAGAGGGCCTGATTCAGATTTTTGGACCTTCATGCACACTGTGCCTGCTTTGTTAAGAGAGCCAACACACTACTGATCTTTCCTTTCAGTCGGCTGGAAAGAACCACGATAGACCCGTCTGCTAAGTGAACGTTATTAGTACGATGTTCCTATCTGGATCTAGTGACGGTAACGATTCTTTTTTTTTAATACTCAGATGATCACACAAGATAAATTGTCTTGTCCCTCCTGCACGGAGAGGTCAGAGGTCAGTCTCAGCTACAGAACAGCGGTAGGAATTCAGTGTCTTGCTCAAGGGCACTTCAGCATCATGGGTGCTTTGTTTTCAGGGGTGATTGAGCCCTTTATTTTTCCTGCTCACGGCACCATCCCGCTACTCATTCCATGTACTTCTCTGTCGTTATCGGAGGTGAGCTTCCGACCGCAAGTTTTATGAACATTGCAGTATTTTACAGTTGCTTTGGCTCAGTTTTCAATGTGCAAAGCACTTGACTCAAAACACTTGTAGAACATATGCAATGAAAACATCTCTATTAAATGAGCTAATTGAGTATTTCAGCACATCACAGTTTTATATATGTTCATCACTGAATTTTAATAAGTGTTGCATTATAAAATAAAATTGACATTATCAAATAATGTTGTCAAACAGTGACTACTTCTGGGCTATGTTCATTTCCTCAACAATATATGAATTCTGACATATATGGCAAATGTGTCATTTATGTGGAACTCAGTATTTGAAGTGACAGAGTAAGAATGATTTTTAAAAACTTTCATTTTATTAATTAAACATCTGTCTTACTTTTAATATAGTTAAAGAAGTCTATAAACTTTATAGACACTAGTAAATTCTTTATTAATACAAATCACAATGCTGATTTATGACTGTACTGCATTAGTTTACTTTTTCACCAAAATGTATGTATTTCAACATTTCACTTGTAAGTTCAGTCATCTAAAATCCAGTGAGGTTCTGTAATCCTGGAAACCAGAACATCAACCCACAGTGTTTTCAAGGGAAGAATGTATTAAGCCCATTTGTCTCTCTTCATTAAGGGTTTTTCCACATGGAATCTGAGCCAAAGCAGGTGAAAATAAAAATACTGTAAATGAAAGCATTTCTGAAACTTTTTTTTTTTTTTTAATAACTGCAGACTTTGCTGTTTTTATCATATCTATTCCACTACTGATGGCTAGTACAGTGTGCTGTTGATAAATGGGTTGGGTTTTTACTGTAATTTATCCTTTTTAAATTTCTTTATTCATTTATTATAGAGATGAAATCTCTTCCAGTTGAGACCAGAGTTGCTGGGTCTGTGTGCCTTTTGTTTTTCGATTTTGTATTTGTTTATTTGTCGGTATTTATTAGTGTCATTACTTTTTAAACATGCTAAACAAGTTGCTAAGGAATCTAGTTAAGGGAGAACACACCACTCTGGCTGTTGCCATCATACACTGAGGTTCTTGATGCACATTAGTATTGTTTGTCCTTTCAGCTCTGGTCTATTTCACTTGACCTTTGTCCCCAGAGAATACATGCTCCATGTTTTGGCCACTTTACTTAATCAGAAACTGCTCTGAGGCTTTCCAAAGGAAGTCATTTTTCAATTATTCACAATTTATAGTTTCCACTATAATTAACAACCACTTTATCTGGATGTTGCTCAAGTCTAGTCAGCCTTTGCTTTTGTTTTCAAATGTGATGTAGCACTCTTACTCCTGGGTTGTCATTCAGCCTTTATCTTAAAACTCTATTGCCCAACTTTAATGTTTACAAGAGAATTAAACACTGCCTTTTGTGCTGAGATATGATTTGGTGCTTTGGGGAACTGGAAGGGTAATTATGGAGTGTTTTCATCCTACTTTGATGGCAAACCAGTGTAAAGAAATCTTGTCCAAGAGCAAATTCTGATTCTGTCAAAAAAATTCCTCCCTTTACTTTTTATGAAAGCAGGCGGTTGCAGAGAATGTGACATGCAATCAAAAAAAAAAAAAAAAAATTACATCACTTATCACTGATGGTGTGAGATTGAAGCTTGTTTAAAGTGAAGTGGTGAAGTACTCCAAGGAAATAAACTTGACTTTAGAGGAAGTGACAAAAACCCTAAAATATCACCTGTTCCTCTCCGTATCAAACATTAAATTGTGAAGGTGCTGGACAGGTCGTAGGTGCGGACGAAGACATTTCATAAAGCCTACTGAGACGTAAGGGCGGCCGGTGTCGCCCGTAATGTTTCAGACTTTGTTCACTGAGGAATGGCTTGATCAGCAGGACTGCACACACTTCTTTTGGGCCGCATAGTGCAGCAGTGAAAGCACCGAGTCTGAGATCTTTTAATTTGCACAAGCATGCTGTTAATGCGTTGCACTAATCCAGTGCTGTCAGGCAAGATGTGGAGTGCCGCTTTTATTATTAATATTCCTTTTTTTTTTTTTTTTTTGTTAATTTAAGAATTGGATTTATGGCATCAAAGGAATGGTCCTGTGCCACTTTGTAATCCATATATAATGTTTATATTTCAACGACCCCTCAGCCAAGCAACTTCACATTTTAAAAAAAAATGAAATTGCACTCTCATAGATTATACTTGATACATTCCCGGTCGGTCCATAAGAGAGGTTTGATGTGTGGCCAAAACTGTAAATGAAAGTGTCAGTGCAAAGTTTACTCTCAATAAAAAGAACTGAAAGTGTGTCGCTATGTGTAAGTGCTCCGTGACTTTAATTTCAAACGGTGCCTTCAATGAAAATCTGCAAAAGGAAGAACAGCGTGTTTCTTCTTTCCCTGATCTGTATGATCACTATAGCATTGTATACTGTACATGTAGGACTTGTTAAAGCTGTGAGTCCACGCGCCACTAACATGCCAAACATGACCAAGTAAATTAACTTAATTTATTATTTTTTTTAATACATGAATATTCTGCAGCAACTTGTTTAAACACTATTGAGACATTGAACTTACTTTGACATTCAGGAACTATCACATTCATTGTGAATCAAACACAATTTTATTTAAATATTAAACTTTTGATTGCTAATACTATCATCAAGTAACATCAAACTTTATCCATTCAAACTGTATTCCTGCTGTGGCTGCAGGACAGCGCTGCTAATGAAAAGGATATTGTAACAACACCACAGTGGGAACATACTCAGTTGAAAACCTGTCCCGCCCTCCACCGGCAGGCGGCGATGTGGTCACATGTGACGTCTCTTCTTCGACGTCTCGGTAACGTCCCGTAACGTCGCGTCACTTCGACTGCGACGTGAAGTGTACGACAGCGGCCTGTGTTCTCACTCGGACGCTGTAATTTTTTGTCTTCGGTGGAGGATTTGTGCCCGCAGTCCGTCACCATCATGAAACTAGTCAGGTATGTGGACGACAAAAGATTAAATCTGTCGAGCGCTGTGATGAGAGACGGTGAAAATGAAGCGACGGAGCTGGATGGAGTTAGATGTTAAAGGAGAGGGTGATGAGGCGGGAAGCGAAATGAATGGAGGCTGGTCTGTGCTACAATGACCGGGCTCCAGGCTCTGAAACAACCCGACAGACACACATATGTGGCGTCTTTATTAAATTTGTTGTACTGTTGGTTTAGCTGTTAAACCGCTCATGTATTACAGCCGTAATGTTTGCTAGCTAGCCAAAATCAACGTATAAACACGGATGCTGAACTACCGATAGGCCCTGTCTCTCTTTAGCATTTCCACTCTTAACTTATAAGTTGAGTTAACTCAATCTTAACATGTTGCAACATGATTTTAAAAAAGTCGTAGCCGGGAAGCTATTCGTGCATATAAAATGGAAGGCCCGCTTCACCGGAATGCCTTTGTTTTGGTACTGTAAGCTCCGTAGCTAGCAGCTAACACCGGCTAACTTCAGATGAAACTGTGCTTTATGAGATTGATGTTTTAAGTTTATTCCTTTGTTGTTCCTCAGTGGGGAAATTGCTCTGCATTTTACCCGCACCAAGTGAACAGAAACGCACACGTGCTTACTGTTTGAACTTATTTCAAGGTTTTTGATGAAGCTCAGCCATGAGACGGTTACCATTGAACTGAAGAATGGCACCCAGGTCCATGGCACCATCACAGGTAAGAAGAGCCAGCTGGTGCAGTGTAAAGATTGTGCATGTGGTCAGGCCAGCGTTATTAGGGGAGTGAGACAAACATAGTCCAGTTACTCTGCTGAGTCTCAGCTTAAAACACTGTTAAATCCTTTTCCTGCGCTATTTATTGCGTTTTAATACAACAGAGCTCACAGTTTAATTGTTCTCGTTTGTGTATTTCTGTGTTTGCTACACAGCTGAATGAGTAGTTGCTGGCGACTTGTGTGCTTAGACATTAACATCATCGGATTAGTGTGAATGCAAGAAACAGATGTGTTGTGAAACTGACGTGTAGCAAATTTATTTGGATATATTATTGCAGTTACTTCCCTTGTGGAGTAGATTGTGGGTCATCTGTGTTCATTCTCATCCCTCTTTCATGTCCGGTTAAGGTGTTGATGTTAGCATGAACACCCACCTAAAAGCGGTGAAAATGACCCTGAAAAACAGGGAGCCCACTCAGCTGGAGTCGCTTAGTATCCGTGGCAACAATATTCGCTACTTCATCCTGCCCGACAGCCTCCCGCTGGACACCTTGCTGGTGGACATCGAGCCTAAGATCAAGTCCAAGAAGAGGGAAGCAGGTGAGTGTGAAAGAGCCAACTAAAGTTGGGAAAACCAGGATGATTAGAGCACACCACGCTTTTTTTTACTGTGGAGACTGTGTTGTCCCATCATGTGTCTTGGAAGTTGAGTAATGTCCTGTTGAAGTCTTGTGATGTTTGTTTTGTTCACATTGTGATGTTTCTGAGAGATGTTGGAGTTGTCTCACCAAGATTATGCTGCACAGATGGAAGAGGAGAACAGTCTCATAAATTGTACACTTTTAAGTTTCAGACTCAATAGGTTTCAAGTATCATAAATAAAAGAAAAAGGAAGCTCTAGGTGGACTGAGACTTCATGATAAGCAGTAGAGGGAAAGTAAGAGAATGAAATTGGAGGAAAATATTTAGATATGTAAATTTTGCTTATCAGAGTTGTGTCAACATAAGAAGATCTACAATTAAGATCATTTTTACTCTTAAGCAAGTAAAGTGATGTTCCCGGACTGATGATATCGTTAATGCATGAACAGCCCCTAAATTTGGGTCCATTATTTAATATGTATGTCTGTTGTAGCACATGTATGTTGTGAGGGGGGAAGTGAAGTTTATACTTGGCCTGTCATCAGCGTGAAGGTGGCACGAAATCTGAGCTAGAATTAGAACCTTTAAATTAACCATGCAGGAAAGTGTCCTAGCTCTTCTTTTAGACTGAGCATAAATGTTGATATTTTGACTCCTGTAATGGCCGGTATGGCTTTGCTTATTCCCTAACATGGCTAAAGTGATGGATGTAGAAATTTCTTTGGAATTCCCTTTGGTTTTAAGAAGCACTGTCCAAAAGCAGATGATCCAAAGTTGATGATTGAAATTTTAGGACAATGAATTTTGCATCACTGTTGGTTTTTTGTTTATTTATTTAACCAGGTAAATCCATTGAGAACCAATTCTCATTTGCAATGACGGCCTGGACTGTTTAATCCTGTATTATTTTAAACTGACACTACAAGCAAAAAAAAAAAATTCTTGTCATGAGATGTAGTTTTGCTTTAACCCTTAAAGACAATGTAAAACCTGCCTTCACCTCATTCATTATATGGAAAAAACAATCTCACTTTTTCTGCTAGCATTCTTGAGAAATTGTAAGTTATGGTCTAAATGTTGAATGATCCATGCCTCAGTTCAGTACTCAATATCCTTGTGAATATCTCTGATGAATGTGCTGACTGTTACTGGGGTGTCTCTTCTCAGTGGCTGGCCGGGGACGAGGCAGAGGACGAGGACGTGGCAGAGGAAGGGGACGAGGCCGGGGCGGTCCAAGGAGATGATCACCAGGCCGTATGTTTGCTTCTCACCACCCAGCTGTTTGTACAGGATTTTTCTTTTTTTTTTTTTTTTCAGATGAAAGGTTTTGAATTTCATTGTGTTTTTCTTTATTACAATTTTTCCTTATTTTGTACATTAAAATGCTCCTTATGAAGAGGATACACTTGACTGTGTGTGTTTTTACAGCATTGTTGACTGGGCTATTTTGTTTTCCAGTGTGACACATTGATTTCTTACATTATGTTTTCATTACATGACTTAATAAAGTGTCTTTGCATGGAAATGTTTTCCCAAGTTCCCAAAATGCAACAGAAATGCAACATAAACTTGAAACATTTCACTGTTTCATTTTAACCACGTGACAATGGTTAAAATGGAAGAATAGAAATGGAGTAGAAATTTTCAAAACTTCAAATGTGCATGGACTTACGTATGGTAACTTTATAAAAGAATGTGAATTCTGTAAAAAAAAAAAAAAAAAAAAATTACAAAGTGATTATTTGAATCGTGGTGTTCATTTTTGTTCCAACCAATCAAGAGCACACAGTTTGACCAATCAACTGTCTGAAGATTGAGATCAGTTGATTAAATGAGTGAAGCCTGGTGTGCTGCTGCTTGATTGGAACAAAAGCCTGCTGCCACATGACCCTTTGTGGAACAGGTTTGAGACCTCTGATCTAAACAGTGCTAATTTCCCCTCTCCAACTCCAGCCTAGCCATATGTACCTGCAGCTGATATGAGAGACCCGTAACAAAGATCAGTTTTCTGTAAACACTTATCAGCGATGTGCTCCCGTATAGATAGAACCATTTAGCTTAAGGAATGGCTCTGATTGCAATAGAGAAAACTGCATCCCAATTTCTCATTCAGAGAAGTTAGGTCTGTGTTTGCTGCAGACTTCCAGAAGAGGCTGCTAAAGAGCGGCATTTGAACCCGAAGTGAACAAAAACGACCCAGATTAATATTATAACGAAAAGTCGTTGTGTTGTTTTTAATGTACAACCTTTTTGTGGTTCCTCAGTCTGTGAATGTGTCAGTTAAAGGAAACGGCACAGGTTAATAAATACTCCCAAAGAATATCCGGTATTTGTTACTTTCAAAATAAGAGCACTGCCGCCTAGAGAATCCACACAATGGAGGTCGTATGCAGGCGGGCAGTCTGTACACCGGTGGCGGCGAAACGAAGGCACGGCCTCCGTTTGGATACGGGTTTCAGCACACCGACGTCCCTGTAAACAGCTAATTTTAGCCGTGTTCTTATTTGTCGTGTTACCGAAAGACAACCCGAGAGGAAGTCTCAAAAGATGTGTGGTGTTGCTAGCGGCCGCTTCATGTATTTCGCTTTTGGGAGCAACTTGTTGAAGGAAAGACTGCAATTGGCAAACCCCTCTGCGATATTTTGCACTACTGGTCGACTGAAGGTAACTAATCGGTTTTGTAGAGACAGCTACAGTAAAACAGCTTTATTGTGTAGTTTTCCTTTTTAATCGATATCGCGTTCATGTCGTTTTGAAATTACTACGAGCCCAAGTAGGGAGGAGCTACTGTTTTTTTAATGTTATTTCTTACCCTGAAAGCTTCCATAGATGTAGTGTCTGTAGCAAATGCAGTATAATATTTATTAATTATTCATAAATTGTGAAAATTGGCCTTCGTTTATCCAAACGCGTCCAAGACGAGATCGCAAATATCGTTAACCCGACGGGAAGTAAACGCACCATGGGCAACCACACAATTTGCTAGCTAAATGGGGGAAGGTGTCATGGGGGGAAAGTTTGAAACCGTGTAATTATGTTTGTAGAATAATTGCCCGTTTTTTTCAGAGCTAAATGTCGCTACATGATGGTTACGGATAATTTCAGTCGGTTGACATGTGCCAGCTTTGACTCGGGATATCTCAAATAGTCTGGGTACGTTAACTGCCGTTCTAAACCAGGGTGCAACGGTTGGTAGCAACAACACGTATATTTAATGTCTCTGGTTTTCTGAAATGCACTTCGGCGTGGCCCTGTGTGTAAACCATTATTATTATTTATGATACTTGTCCACCTAAATCGCTAGAGTGTTATCTCCCCTTATAAACCGGCTGCTAAAAACAGGGCCTGCAAGTGACGTGGACCGACCAACAGCAAAACAGGTCCTCTGGGGACACCAATGAAAACACAAACATAGCACCCCTCTGTACATCACAGTGGAATAAAAGGCATTCTGTTTAAAATGTACTCTTCACAGCCTTTTGTCCCATACCTCCGACCCTTATCACCACCATTCTGTGTGTGTGTGTGTGTGTGTGTTTACGCAGGACTACAAGCTGAACTTTGGCCTGTGGGAGAATCACGTGGACAACGCTTGGCACGGTGGAGTGGCCACCATTGAGTTTTGTCCAGGTGCAGAAGTGTGGGGGGTCATCTGGACTCTGAGCAATGAAAACCTCACAAGCCTCGACAAGTGAGACACAAACACATACACACACACACACACACCATAACACAGCTGGTAATCAGTTCAATGGTTAACATTTGTCATTATAGCTGACGCTGCATGTTTTGTTCTTTCTGTGTCCTCAGCCAGGAAGGGGTGAGTCAGGGGGTGTACTCACCACTGGAGGTTTCAGTGGAGACTGACCAAGGGCCAGTGCTCTGCAGGACTTACCAGATGAACAATTTCCACGCCTGTCCTCCCTCTCCTCAGTACAAACAGGTGTGTGCACACAAAACACTGGTCCAAAGACAACACACTGGACTTCAAAGCCAAGCTACACAATAAATGACACATTACAAATCAGTAGTTAACTTGTACAATACGTGTCTTTCTCTATTGTTCATGTCAGGTGGTGTGTTTGGGTGCAGAGCAGAACGGCCTACCAGAGGAGTATGTGAAGAGGCTGGAGGTCATTCAGACCAACAACTACAGTGGACCCTCAATACTTGATCAAATTAGTACAGCTACAAAATAGAGTTTTAAAGTTTATTCTTGAACTTTGAAAAAGCAGTTGACAAAAAAACCCTCACAAGGTCCATTTAGTGGCCCTTCTGAGAGAACTAAAAACTGGATAGAAAACAAAATAGACTACTGAAAAGAAAAAGAATGGAAGGTCCACTTACTAGCAATTTCTGGGGCTTTCAAAAAATGTCACTATCTTCATCATGGCCTTCATCCTGACATATGTGACAGTAAAGTATTAATAGTGGAATAATTAAAATTTAGTAATGTAATATGTAATATGTAATAGTGATGATGAAGACCATAAGATGCAGCTGAATGAGGAAAAAGCTAGTAAGGGGACATTGAGGTAAGATTTTCTTTGCCAAACTTCTATTTCTTAAGTCGAGACAACACTGTTATGTAGAATTGTCACTACTGTGTGGCCAGAAGTTAATAATGCATGCTCTTAATGATGAGACATTTGGCTGAGGTCAACACATGTTGTACTTTATCTTTTATTTTGAGCTGCTTTGGAGCAGTTCATTTGAAAGGCATCCTGACAAATGTATTTAATTTTAGAGCCATCACTACAGAAGACTTAGTTATATTTAGTTAAGTAGTTTAGTTTAGTTACTTATTTCTCAGGGGAATATTAAACACAGATGAAAACCACTAAGACTTGTCAACCATTTATTGCACTGCCTTTATTACAACTTTATCCCTTGTTCTGTTTCTAGAGTGGCCTAAAGTTTGAATAATTTTCAAGGTCAGTCAGTTACACATGAATGAAACGTAACTTGGAGTGTGGTAACACAGCTTGATTAAAAAAATTATATATATTTTATTACGAATTGAAAATAAAATTAATGAATCATTTATGCAAAAGGAAACCACTTTATTTCTTTTTTTTTTTACAACAGTGGTCTTGGACAGAATGAGAATTTGTACCACTCCCAACATTTTTGATCCTCTAGAATTTATAGAAAATACTAGTACAAAAAGAAAACAACAAAACAGCAGTCAGGAGAACAGATGGTGTATGGTGACAGAATCAACACCCAATAACATGTTTTATGTTCTGTTGAATCTATAGGTTAAATTTCCACAAGTCTATGCAAATATGTAGACTTCACAATGGCACAAATCAGAATTTCATCTGACAGTAAAACAAAGGCTCATGCAAGCAACATGGTCAGAGGTTTATAGTAACCAAGTGTTCAATAACTCTGGGAATCCAGCAAGTTTATAACTCAAAGACTTATACATTCTAGAGAATTTGGCTTCAGAACTGCAAGATGAGCATCTGCCTCAATGGTCTGTGGGAGCTGGTGGGCAAAAAACATTTCCCCTTAAAGTGTTTAAATATAGAGAGAGAGAGATGGTGTGAAAAACATGAAGGATTACAAAAAGTCATGAATGAGAAAACAAAATAATGGAGCAGTGCACATAACAGAAACTGCTCCAAATGTGTTAAAATAAAAACCCATTTGTGAAGGAAAGCATCATATCAACTCAACTCTATACTGAGGTGTGCACTAAAGTCTTAATATTTGCAGACAAGAAATTAAATCACAGTTTTGTACAAAAGGGGCTTAAATAAAGAGTGCAAACAAAAAAAGCAGCAACCAAACGCAAATGAGTGCTTATGTTGATGTTGAAGTCAGTAGCCGTGGTTGAATGAGAGATTGATACCAGCTAAATGCTGTTTGCAGTTCAACGGTCTGCACCATAATACATCTGTATCTTCATTATTATGTTTATATATTATATATATATATTAGAGAGCACCACAACATGACTCTGCATTTATGTGGGACTCAGGATACAGGGCCACTGACAACACACTGAAGTCAAATGAAGCACTATCAATGCAGGCTACATTAATTAACTGCCCTCAGGTACAGGTGTGGGTTAGGAAACACACTGCATGGTCCAGTGACTGTCAACACAAAAGGCCATCGTTAGAATATCAGGGCTTTGCTCTGGTTGGTTAATCATCTGCTTTTATTTGCTGTTTTCTGTTTATTCCACTTACACACATTTCTGAACTCATTCCATCTGTTCTGCCTCGTCCGCAGCTTTCTCATTTCCGCTTTCATCCATAGGTTCTGGTCCATCCTCGCTGTTTTCCATCCGCTCTGTCGTATCGGCAGGCGGCTGCTCTGTGGGCTGCTGTTCTGGGATGATAAGGTTGTGCTTAAGTTTGCTCAGTTCAGTCATGTTGAAGCCGAGGAGAATGGCCGCCGTGTTCCTCTTGAGACTCTTCATGCACTTGCTGCGCTTCTTGCTGAAGTGGGCCGCCAGCTCTGCCTTGGTGAGAGACAGCCTCTTGCACAGCTCGTCGGTCTCAGCTTTGGTCGTGTAAGGGTTCAGGTTGAAGTATTTCGATATGAAGTCTCTGCGCTCCTCGCTGCTGCGGCGCTCAACCGGGCTGGGCTCCAACAACAGCTTCACCGCGGGATCGCTCGGAGTCTCAGGCTCTGGTGGGGGCAACAGCTTCTCTTGCTCTCGCTTCTTGCGCATGGCTGCCTTTTCTTCCCTCTCTCGCTTGTTTGCCTCGATGACCTGCCTCAATGCGGCCTCCAACCTCTGCTTAGACTGCATTTCTGCCTCTGACTCTCGAGGGTCTGTGCTGGGTGCAGCCGGAATCAAGCGAGCTGGAGCTAAAGTCTGTTTCATAGTCAGTGCTTGGGGCACTTGGAGAAAGTAGAGTCCGGGTGGCTGACTGATCTGCTGAACTGGTTTTGGAGGCGGCTGTGGTGCTGGTGCTGGCGCAGGTTTGGGTGGCTGTGGCGGCTGCACCGGTTTTGGCGAACACCGGCATCGCTGAATGTGGAGCATCACAGCCTGCTGGGTGACCTTTCCTGTGTAAACCCCATTGCAGTATATGCACTTGAACGCCTCCGTCTTGAGGATGGCATGAATGGTGGGTGCTACAAAGTGTTTCTGTTTCAGGTGCTGGAGGTGTTTGGATTCGTTCTGAAACTTCTCATCGCAGAAGGGACAGTACGCGCTGTTAATTTTCACAGGTGCTGGACAGATATCAGGCTGGCTGCTGGGCTGCAACTTAAAGAAGATCAAGTCGAGGGAATTTGTTACCAGGGCGAGATTGACCTCTGTGTCTCCGAGGATCTCTTTCGGTGCAGTGGTGTGGACGTCAAAGTAAGGGAACAGGATTCCGCCAATACCTTTCGAGTAGACCCTGTACTTCTGCCTCAGGAAATCACAGTATGCTTTGCTTGTGGGATTGTGCTGCTTCACATGCTCAGCAAGCTGTTTGATTGAAAAGAACAAAGCCGAGCAGTATAAACAATTCAGACCATGCAGCAGGTGCTGGAAGACACTCTTTTCTGATAGAAGAATTTTGCATGTTAGACATTTGACAGTTTTGTCGGGCATTTTCTTCAGGAATGCTGCTCGTGCCGCCACACTTTCCGACTTGGACGTGGGGGATTTTGTCTGGTGGGCGACCTCTGTATGCATGTCAAAGACATTAGAAGGGAAAAGTTCATTGCAAAGGGGACAAGTAATCCATTTCTTTGTTTGTGGTAACGAGTTACTTGTTTGCTCAACAGCCTTGAGTGGGGTGCTAGAGCTCTGAGAGACAGGCACTGCTACCTGCAGCGGAGCAAATGTGTAGGTGGGCATGCCGTTCACGTTGTTGCCAGTTGGGATCAGGTGACTCAGCAGAGACTGCGAAGTCAGCATGGTACCTTGTAGGGTGATATGGTTTGTTGGTGCATTTTGTGTAACCACTGCAGGCTTAGGCACAGTCCCAGTTCCAGCTGCCATGTTGGCCTGCAGTCCTGACGGAACAAGGATTTGCTGTGCTTGTGGAGTCTGTCGTGGTTGAGCAGCAGCAGGAGCTAGAGCCACTGGTGCCTGTTGCAGAGACACATTGGACACTGTGGGCAGCTGGACCATAGACGGTCCTTGGGGCAAAGTACTTCGAAGGGCTATCGTGGCACCGGGTTGAAGCAAACCTTTAGCCTCAGCACTAGCTAGCTGCACTAGTGCTGACGCTTGAGGGGGCAGAAAAGCTTGGTTGGTTCCAGGGGCACAGATTAGAGTAGTACTGTTTGTAGTTCCTTGTAGTTGCTGTAATGCCACCACAGTCCCAGCAGGTTGGCCATTACTTGGTAAAACCAAGGACTTACTGTTGAACACTTGAGGTTGCTGTGGTTTGGGAGCGATACTCGGGAATGTCACAAACACGCCATTCCCGTTAGGCGTTGGTTTAATGGTGTAGTTCTTGTTCTCGTGAATCATGCTCTGCACTTGCGTGCTGACCGAATAGTGCGAAGGCTCAACCAACATGTGATGCAACATTTGGTCTAGATTTCCAGCGTTCATCTTACACACTTTGCAGCAGTAGACCTTTACAGACGTTGTCCCTTGAATATGTAACCTGTAACCTATATACTGTTCTGCCAAATTGTCCAGGTGCTTGAGAATAATGTGCTTCTTCATCGCAAAGATAGAAGAGTTTGGAAATCCACATCTTCGACACTGATACCTCTCATTTCCACGGTGGGTGGGTAATGACCCCTCCCTCGGTGGCTGTATGTGGGTGGTGAGTTTGGCATGGAAGAACAGCATGTGCTTCTTGACAACCTTGGGGTGGCCGATGAAGAGGCACTGAGAACAGGGTGCGAGCGCACAGAATGACTGAACATATCCATGGCAGCGAGAGACATGACTCCTGAAGTTGTAGATGTTTTGTGAAGAGTACTTGCACAGGTTACAGCACAGAGATCGAGACCGATAAGGCCACTGAATAGAGAGGAAAAAAAAAAGAGTTGTATCAGGTTATTTAAGTGAATCAAGTTAAAATCTGTTTGCACAGCGTGTATAACATTGTAGTTCAGGTCAATCACATGAGCAAATAATAAGATTTTGTTGATTAGTAAATGTTCTTGACAGGAGCAAAGTGCCATTTTCACCTTTTTCTGCAGTCTCGTACTGTATCCATCTGTGAAATCAGCCCAGTCAGTTTCCTGAAAGGCCTCATCTTCATCGGAGTTTTTCTCAGAGCTTTCATTGAGATTCTGGACAGTAAACAACACACAAACAAACAATTCTTAAGTACAGGTAATAGGACAATGTAAATGTAAACATGATCATTTGTGCAGTTTTCAGTTTATTAGGAACAGCTAAATAAAACTCTGATCTGACTGACCAGCAATAAATTCTCCCTTCACAAAGGGATGTGTTGTTGTTGTTTTTTTTTGTTTTTTTTTTTAACTGTTTTAGAGTGTTAAATATTTTATTTACACAGTTACTATATAACAGTAAGAGCCAACTGCATTAGTTTTACTGGCATCTGGGTGATGATTTTCATTTTCATTTTTTAGGGATAAGTCAAGATTTTAGAATAGTTACTTTGAATTGTCTTGGCGCTGATAGAAACATCTTCATTTGTTTCTATCAGCGCCTGGTAGTAACTAACACATTACTACTGGCAGAAAGTGGTGGTAATGCACCAAAAGGCTGTTTACCAACTGCCATTAAACAACAAAAGAAGAAAAATAAAGTGTTACCACCAGGTGCCCGTAAATTGTGAGATTAGATGCTACTGTACAAACAGGAGAAACGCACAAAGACAACTAGCTAGCACGTCATAAGTCTACCACAACTGTGCAGCTTTCCTAATTTTACTAGAGTTGTTAAAATCGTTAATGGATCTCTCTCTTTCTCTCACTGTGTGTGTGTGTGTGTGTGTGTGTGTGTGTGTGTGTGTGTGTGTGTGTGTGTGTGTGTGTGTGTGTGTGTGTGTGTGGAAGAGTGGTGGATTGAATATCGAACAGTATTTTTGCTTGAAACAGCCACCCCTAGTATAACATGGAAATAATCAAGCAGTGTCCCAACGCTGTACATAGTTAATCTTCACCTCTGTGTCAAACCTGACAAATCAAGGTGCGGTCATTACTTTGATGTAAATACACCACTGAAATAAAGCAGTGCTGTTCATGGATTTGCAGCATTATCCTCGTTAGCCCAATACCACAGAAAATCTGTGACAGTAGACATGACATCATATCGCCTAACACCCCCCCTCCCCACCCAGTTGCCATAACAACCACAGAAAAAAAAAACCCCGCCGAGCAGCTTTCTTTTAATGTGACCATCATCATATTAAATTCAAATCTGATGTAATGTGTTTTCAGGTGGCCGTATTTAAATGATTACACCCCAAATTTAACACACATTATTCAATATAAACTGAATTAAATCATTTTTTAACACAGGTGTTTGCTGCTGCTGTTTGTATATCGCTGACTGCACTAATAGCAAGTATGACTTATGTTACCACCTTAAATGGGTATTAACTGTCTAGTGATACACAGTTAAGGAACTTGCTTTTATGCTTAACTAAAATATAAAAACTAACATGTATTTCTCCAAAGGATAGGGTGGCAGACAGCAGCTCTGTGATTTCTGGCCCATGTTTTGCATACTGCCATTCTTATTTGTTATGTTTGGAGCTGTTAAACTCAAAACCTTAATGTCACAGTTTGGGCTCAAAATGATGGTTGGAACATGAGCATTGGATTGGAACATTTGAATAGAGGCACTGATGATGGATATAAACCACAACCAACAGTGTACGTGCAACAAAATGAGCAAAGTGTTCAACTTTTTAATCTATTGTGAAAAGGCAAAAACAAGCAATCATAACAATCAAATAATACAGGTACTTGCTTATGTGTACTTTTAATTACACTTAAATACTAGCCTCACCTCGGACTCAAATCTTCAGATATCTTCACTTGCTTTCCAAGATAAAACATACCTTCAGCAGGTTTTGGCAATCTTCGAGGCCGATCTCACTGAGGACGTTTTTCACCGCCTTGCGTGCCTTTCTGATCTTCTCAATATTTCCCACCGGAACCTGATACATTATACCTTGCAAGCCTAATAAAAAAAAAAACAAATTGTAATCTTAAGCAGCATTACACATAGGACACACATAATTATTCTAAAAGTACGGAAAAATACAATTTAACAATATGTATTGTGTGTGCCTAAAGCACATTCAAATGTATATGACAGTGGGGTCAGAGGGTTTCCATCTCAAACCATATGAAGTAACCATTAGTTCAGAATAATAATTTCATTTTCCATATTTGAATTCAGCCCCACATACAGCTGATTGGTGAAGGAAGACTTTTCTTTATTAGAAAGAAAGAAAAGCAAACAGAAAATGGCTTATACTGGGAACAATAGCAAAGGCAGACACAATCAATGCAGTTAGCTGTGGTCAGTTAATATCTGCAGTATATATGTGCAGTACACAGACCAACAAGCCAGCATGAATTTCAACAAATCTATCATCTAATTCTGTTAAGACATAAACTTATTAAATACCTGGGGTGTGTCATTTCATAAAGTCATGCTGCTAAAAAAAAAACAAGGGAAAAAAAACAAGCAAAAACAAAAGACTTCTGAATATATCGTAGTTACCATTAAGTACTAAAATAGTAAACTGCAACATAAAGAAAAAAAAATCCCTGGACTATCCTACAACAATGACAGTGAAAATCACAGCATGATCATTAAAAACACATCAGTTACTGTGCAACAGCTGATTTCACTTTTGAATCTCACTCTGCAAGTTTCTGCATGAATAATATATAAATACGAGCTATTTACTGAGGGGTGAAGTGAAAACTTTATTTATTTATTTATTTTTACCAGTTAAAAGTGTGTATTTGGATTAAATCACCTACTAACTAATACCTGTCCCTGCACACAGTTACCGTCCGTGCTAACACTGTTGTGTCTGTGTAGTGCTGCCCACGTTGGGGTCATTAAAAAAGCTCCTGGTATCACGCTGACAGCAACGAGCCGGGTCACTAAGCCGGCCACGGCGCTTCCTCCTGCTTGAGGATGCCCTCAGCCTCCCCACAGATATTTACCTCGTCTAATTTTCCGGGCAGGTTAACGTTAGTTGCCGCTGTGCCCCCTCCGACAGGGCTAACGTTTTCCACTTCCACCGGCCCGCGACTGTCTGTGTCGACAAGCTGCGTCCCCTGCTAGTGCTGCACACACACACTCATCCGAGCAGCATCGTCTGTCTGCATACACCGCTGCGGGAAGAACGCAGTACAATCTGAAACGTGGTGTTTGCGAACCCCCTCCGCAGATAAGTTAATTTTGGTGCAGCTTTTGTCCCTTTCTTCCCCTATTGAGAAAAAATATGGCGCTCAAGTTCAGGATCTGACGTAGCCGTCCTTATTTGCATACTGCACAAACTGACCAATGGGAGGCGTCTCACCCTAAAAACTGAATAACTTTTTATTCTCCTAACACGTCTGTCAGCCACTGTGCCAGAGAGTCCAGGTGAAACCTCTTATTAGTCACTTTTTGAATTTCATGTAATAACTGACTTGCTAATTGGATTTATGGGTTCTGCAACACATAGCTAGGCCGGGGGGCGTGGCTCCTTCGACCCCCACTGGCAGTCACGTGGTACATGACTAAGGCTAACCAATGAGCTGTCGAGAAAATGAGCTAAATGGGTGGTCTTTCCATTATGACGTCACATCATGCTACTTTTTTTAGCCAATTACGTCGATCTACCATTTTGAATGGAGAAGAAGTGTAATTGATAGGTTAGATGTGTTTGGGCTAGCATAGCGTGAAGTGTTCAGATTTTTTAATGTGCTTAACAACTACAAAAAACAAAACGGCTAGCCAACACCGCACAGTAATTAATACCAATAGCGAAATTTAAGTTCTGAATTTTTATGCTGAGTTATAGTTATAACTACTTGAAAACGTTGATTCAAATCTTTTTGATTGAATTTCATGTTCGGCCTTCCCACGCAACAACTGGCAAACATGTTCGCTCTAACAAATGTCGAGCAAAGCCCAAGCCAGCTCTCAGAATTGCAGCCTACCAATTAGCCTTTACGGATAAAAGTAATTTTGTTTGGAGACGAATCGACGATTCATCAAAAGACCAATGTGATGTTACTCTAGTCCAGCGGTACTTCATGCCGATTTATAGTTTTCTGCGTTACCAATCGAGCATACCCTTTTTTACTACTGAATAATTTTATTAGCTATTAGACAGTACCCAGATGTTGATACATTCCTTTATCCAACATCTCCGTACTGACCAATTCGTGCCATACTTGGCCATTACAATTCCCTCACATAAGACACCTGTAATTAGTCATCTGTCAAATCTTAACTCAGTCCCTGTCCCCATGTTTTGCGAGATTCTATGCCACGGAGTGCTTTTGTGTTAAAATTGACACAACAACGCAGTTGAAATGACGTGGTAACATCAGACATTGTGCCCTCTGGTCAGTCCATGCAAACCAGGATGAAATAATTTTCTAGGCAAAAAGAGGAACAACACAGACGGAGTGAAGTGTCAAATGATGGCCGTACTGCAGCTGATTGCACTGCAGCATTTCTTACCAAGGCAGAGCAGCCATATCCCAAAGGTGAAGGACAGCTGAGTTAGATTACATCATCTCTAAAACCACTCAGTAGTGAGTAAAGGGATTTTTCGCAGTGAGAATCCCTCTTGTCAAACTAATACAAGGTTATGCAATTAAACCAATCAGAGAGCCACCAATCAGAATCAACAGCTCTGAGTGCATTCATACTGTGTCATACTGAACAGGCTGTCTATCCATAAAGTTAACTCGTCAATCATGTAATTGCTTCTCTATCACCTCTGTGTTGTAACCTTGTAATTGCAAAGTCTGGTGTTTGCATGCTGCTGTTTGAGTGTGTGCTTTGTTCCTGGCAGACTAATTAGTTTCCTGCTATTTCTTTATCATCATCTCTGCTGCCATCAAATGCACCATGACCACTTCTTCTAGATAAACTCTAAAAACACACTTTCTGACCACAATGACATGCAGTGAGTTCCAAACTAAAGCATGTGACGGAGACACTTGATTGGAGCTGTAATGACTCCTCTTAGAGTAATGATTCCCCCAGTTGTTATCCTCTGTCACACAAACACAGGAAATGTTCCAGTAGCAATAATTCACTTTGAAGCAAAGTTCTGTGCAATATCATTGTAATCACATGAGATCTGACTACATACATTTTTCTTTTACATCCTAATGATGTTGAGGTTCAGAGTGAGCAATGACTAAATCTACTACGGCCATGGGATTAACTTTTAGTACACAAGCAGCTGAGAGCTGAGTGTCTTGTTCAGGGATGCAGTGACTTAATACGTTAAGGTAATTTCCACACAGCAATGGAAATTACCAAAATCTCCACTTTACCCTAGGCAGCAGGCCACCCAGGAATCCTCATCTCAGTTTCCACTGCTACCATTTGTTTAAATGCCAAACTTAAAGATGAATGGTTAGTTTGAAATGGCCTCCAGGACCATATATGTGAATAGTTAATGTAATACACAGGTGCAAGAGGGTGGCGAGGACAAACTGTACATGCCGAGCTCTTTAATAACCATACTGTAACTGAAGCGTTTGGCATATATTGTATTTGTCATTAAAGCCCATGAGCATTTTCATTACAACAAAACACAGCTGCAACTGATTTCACTAATTAAATGCTGCTTTCTGACTTAAGCTGCTTTAGATCACAGCACAAGTCCTCTGTCCTCGAGCAAACATCTAGTAGAGACCACAACCTTGCATCAAAACCAAAACAGGACCAGCTCCAAATGTTTTAACTCTTGTTTTCAATCATATTTGTGCGTGTCAGAGTAGCTAACCCGCTCAATAACAAGTGTTATCAAGTGGTAACAAAAATCATTGTTAGTACTGTGTTTTTATGTAATTTTCTATTGGGACTGACAGCCTATGGCTTAGAATTTATTTTCCTTTAGTAACATTAAAAGCCATCGTCATGAAAACATTGAAGTATTCTATCAGTATACTATTAGTATGAAGGACCGTTAAATTAAATGTAGTAAGAACTGTACATCCATCAAAATTGAAACAAAATACCTTTGTGGTAAAACAAAATGATTACCCAGACTGAACCATTAATGTGAATTTGTTTCTTATTTCTTATTTCTCTGAGGAGACTTTTGTGAATGAAATTACACAGTGGTGGCTAAGTAAAGACAATACAGAAATGAGATCACCTAATTCTAATGACTCGAGTAGTTAAATGTTGATAAGACTTGCAGATCTCTACCACTTTTACTGGTCACAGCAGGAAAACACATCTCATTCCTTGCACCAAAACTGAGTTTAAGCAGCCCTAAATCTGGATTACAGACTGTTTCTAGGAAATTTAACTGTCATACATTCAGAACACACACTAGAGCCGTGGCAGATGAGAAACATATGGTTCTGAAGTATGTTGGCCAGCAGTGAAGATTTTATCCAGAACATGTGTAGTCATCTATGGCTGGTCCACCTCCAAATGCCAAAGATCACACAGACACCAGATGAATGATTTCAGTCAGAAATGTATTAAATTAATCACTTTCATTACTTTAACAAGCACAATTTACAGTCAAAACAGGCTATGGTCCATTAGTGCCTTAGACAAGCAAGTAATTAATACATTAGTCATTTTTAACACGAGGGCAGGATTGTTTAAAAACTGCAGTTATGTCAGGTCACCTTTAATATTATTTGACAAGAGAGATTTAGCTGTACAGTGAAACTGTGCAATAAGTCCCTCATAACTTTAGAGAGGCATGAGGAAAAGCCTGGCATTTTATTAGTCATTTGCACTGCCTCAGAGAGGTGTGTGTACAACTAGCATGTCTTCAACTTTAGAGATATAGACATTTAAGTCTATACCCTCCACATACCATACCATATGTTTGAGCATGCTTAAGAAAAAGATCTTTTGCTGGTTTTTCAGATCCTGGGAGAACAAGGACCAGTCCCTTGGCAAGAGACATCTACAGAAATTAGGGCTGCGTTGCTAAATGTCACAGTATTTCTTTAACCTACAAAAGATTTTGTGCATTTTAAACCAGATCAACCTCTCTCTATTAGAGGCAAGGAGTGCGTTTGGGTGTATGCAGCTTCTCTGTATTCAAGCTCTAGCTCAGTGTAAAGAGAATCTCCCATAGCAATTCCTTCAAGCCTTTCGAGTAAAGGGAAACCACTGAGGTCACAAATGGCAATCACAGCACACTTATATCCATGTAGCGTTAAAAAAAAAAAAAAACTAAACAAAAAAAAAAAACAAAAAAAGAAAAACACATTGATGTCTTATGAGGAAAACACTGTTAGATGGGCCACAGCATAATAACTGGGCAAAACACACTTAAAGATGGAGCTTTAAATATGCCCCAGTTATATCTGAATCCAATAAATAAAAATGCATTGAGGTGAACTGCAATAAAGAAATAGGTTACATCGTCATAATTTCATTTAAACTCTGCAAAGTGAGAGGTCTGAAGTACAGAATCCACACAAGGCAGCGATTCTTTCAAACACTTCAAAAATCATCTACAGACAAAATGTATGTGTGTTGAACAGATACAGGATTTACAAGACTGTCAACATGTAATCAATAGAGATCAGGATTTAAATCAATTGTACATTTTGTAAACTGGATTTTATTTTATTTAGGAAACAAACCACCCCAAACATGTTGGGGGGGGGGTCCCATCTCCAAAGAGTCATCCATTTTGTTGCATAATGTCATTTGAGCTTGGGCTGGAGTTCTTTTAGCTGACAGATTTTTCTGATTCCATCAGAGGGAGGAGCAAAAATAAGAAGATTATCTTCCAGATAAGATTTTGGACAATTGAGGTATCAAATAACCAATTGTTTCCCATTTCTGGAGGTTAAAAAAAAAAAGTCAAATTCCTTGAAGAAATAATAGGACACTGCATTTTCCAAAGGTGGCTGGAATGTTGACCACATTTAGCCCCTAGTCCCAAATACAACGCTGACCCCTCTGCTCACACGGTGAAAGGAGAGGCTAAGGTGGATCTGTGCAATGTAAAATGGGACAGGGGCAAAGGGCAGTTACACACTGTACTGGACCATGGAGAAATTCTTCAGGTCACTGTCCAGTGCCACACCGGCCTCCTGCATTTCGTACCTGTGGGCAAAACCAAAGATCAGGATCAGTTCTCTGCGAAAGTATCATATTCCTCTGACATTCACACAAGTGCTGGACCTTCAGAGACTAACTTGCTCCATACTCACCAGTCAGAGGTGGAGACAGTGTAGTAGATGGGCAGCTGGGGGGAGCTGGAGAGGCAGGTGGACTCCTCCAAGCAGCAAGCTCCCATGTTGGAGAAGAGAAGCCAGTCTCCCACACTGAGCTCAGGCAACAGGCAGCGCTCCACCACCTGGTCCAGCTGGTCCAGTGACGGGCCCCACAGGCTGCTGGGATACACCGTCTCCCCAGCACAGAGCGCATGCTGGAGAGAAAAAAACAGCGTCATCAAATTATGCAATCACCGGAAAAGTGACTGATACTTTCTGTCCGAGTTCATGACAGCTCTATTGTGCATGTAAAATTATACCCTGTGAAACAGGAGAAGAGCAGCACCTATATGACCTCATTCTGCAACTGATGAAATGATCTACTCTAAAACTTTATTTTTTTCATCAGATACTACACTGACGCATCATCATTTGCAAGCTGTATTCCTGTTGTAGCTAAACGCTGTTAATTAATAAGCTAACCTCTACTGTCTATTAGCTAGCGAGCAAACTAAAACTGGATAGCCAGTATCGGCTGGAAAGTATTAGGTTGCAGACTAAAACTGTCAGCCCATTAGCAACAGAGGTCTGGGTGGTCCCACAAGACAATTTCTACTTCACTCGCCATCTTTGTGTTTATTTTATCCTCACTTTATTAGCTGACCGCAGCCCCACTTTTATTTAATGTTGTGTAAGTCGGGCGACCTTTAGTTATTTTGTGATTGTGAGGTAAACAGAGCACAGAAGAGGAAATGCATCATTAACTGTCACTGATCTGATCTGATCCGGCAGGGGGCACAGTTGGGTAGCAACCAGGTGTTTGTTTGCAACTGACCTTTCTGAGTAATGTCACACATCAGGACAACACAACAGAACCAATGAAAGCTCTTTGAGTCAGTGTAGTTCTCTATCAGAAGCAATTCTGATCCTACTTCCTTAAACGCTCACAATGCATGACCCTCTTTTGCCAATAGAACTTGAGCTGCTATCAGATGCCTCATTCAGTCCTGAATGGGGGTTGACTCTCTTGGGTGGAGGCCTACTAACCTTGTGCACTGACGGGGCAGCGACAGAGTTTCCCAGGAGCTTGCGGCTAAATGGGCCATAAACACCCTCATTCATGTAGTACAGGAACTCAGTATCCTCGTTGTTTTCACCTGTGAAAATGTAGTGGGTGACCATGTCAGAAATGCAGAACATAATCTACTAACTGAGGTTTCCAGAGCGAAACTTGACCTCTGTTGGTTTAGTTATGATTATGCAACAGCCATGTGTACAACATTTTTGAAACAACAAATGGGAACACAAACTGTTCTGTCCTTTCTAAAACAGCAAATATTCATCCACACGTATTCATAGTCAGAGCACAGAGACAAAGGCATTACAGTCAGATTTAACTAGGCTACAGAGGACAAAGAGAACCTCAGAGAGAATTAAGCAACTCACCTTGTGTTAGGCTGTCCCAGTGGCGGGTCACCACCTTTTTGCCAATCACGTTGACAGCCAGGCTAAAAGCTGAGGCCACGTAGAAGGTGCCTGGCTGAGCCAACACTTGCACACCAGACAGTGGGGGGAAGTAAGCGTCCAGCAGCGGCCTGAACGCAGACTCAACCTGCACATACAAAGTGTTGTATTTTCACTTGTGTGTTCTTCAGGTAGTAGTATTTGCAGAACACTTACTTTGTTGTTCGACTGGCTATCTAAAGGTTTAAATGAAATTTGTCGGGAAGTTGCATCCTAATCATATCACAGCCGTTTCTCACTTACCTGCTTGAGCTGAAACTCTGAGCCAGTAAATCCACCACCAATGTCCAGGATGTTCATGTTAAAGCCCAGATCCACCTGAACCAAAAGAAGCAAACAGAGTTATTATCTTTAATGAAAAAGAAATTTAGAAATGTAATAAGTATTACATCTATTAAATTGAAAAGATTTTTCAGACAGTACTCACCCCCATGTCAAACACACAGCGAGCATCTGACAGCGCATGGGTGTAAGCCTGCTGTAGGTCTTGGCAGGAGCTGGGGACGTGGAAGGTCACCCCCACCACCTGGACTCCTAGCTCCATGGCTGCCTCCAGCAGGTGCCGACAGCTCTTCAGAGAGGAGCCGAAGGCCATGCTGGTCTCAGCCGCGTGGGCCTCGGTGGTCAACTGCAGCAGCAACCTAGAACAGACAAAAGAAGTCATCAGCCAGGGAGCAAAACATGGATGAAACATCTGTCTAGGCAAGATAAATACATTTTTGACATTAACAAAGGCTTTTCCAATTTTCTCTCTATTTTCAGCCCAAGGCAAAAATGATGAACCTCCCATTCCAGACGGTAAGTACGTTGACACGTTGATCACTTACTTTGCACCAGGGTGTGAACGGGAAATCTTGGACAACTCTGCTTCGTTTTCGCACACAAGATGCTGGATGTTGTTCTTGGCTGCGTGCTTGATGTGTGCCAGCTGCTTGCAAACACCTGACAGAATGATGTTTTCTGGTGGCACGCCATGCTCCAGCACCAGGTTCATTTCAGCCTGGAGGAACAATGACACACAGGTTAGATAAATTAATGGAACAAAGTAAAAGCCCCATCAAAACAATCAAAAAGGCAGTCATAAGCTGACCAGCAATCAATTGAGTGCTTATAATGTAATGGCCCCAGAATGTCAAGAGCCATCATAAGAGGATGAAGTACTGAACAGGTTAAATAAATAATCAGAGCTGCTTAAATTTGACTCTGTGAAGCCTGAAGTTTACCTTGTTGGTGCAAACGAAGCCCAGGCCCAAGGAGGCCAGCACCTGGATTACTGCAGGGCTGCTATTGCACTTGACTGGGTAGTAGGGCTGCAGCTGTGGCACCACGCTCTGCCAGCACGCATGCTGTCGCATCAGGGCACCAAGGTCGCCCACCACAAACGCACTCTTTTCCACCTGTGAACACAAGACGAATTGAAGCTTGAAGATCTGCAAGGAGTGTATTGATGTAAAGAGGAATTACACAATTACCCAATTTACATCAATACACATCAACTGTGTGTTTGAAAAATCAACAGGACAAAACCTGCTGTATAACAAATTAAAGCACTAATGACAGTGTTATGAAAGCTGTCTGAAGCATTTTGGGAATTTCTTCTGAAAGCTGTTAAAAGGCCTGCAAGCTGAACTAACCAGAGCCTGTTCACAGATGTGTCCGTCAATGACATCTTCAAGGGTCACTCCTCCCTCCAGGAGTTCAATGATGTAGCTGGGTGTGTCAGCGAGTCCTTTCATCTCAACCGTATTCCGCTAAGCCGACAATCATAAAGAACAGATAAACAAGTCAAGGGGTCACGACTGAGCCAATGGGGTCCTGCCGGTATGCAACAAACTGGAAAAAAGAGAGAGAGGGAAAACAAAACAATTAATAGGATCAGAACAACTATTAATATCACAACAATACATTTCATTTATTTAATTTAACCAAACAAATTAAATCATATTCATAGTGCTGTTAGTCCTACTAGATGAAAATCAGTGAAAATCTAAAGACACACACACACACACACACACATAAATAAATAAGTTTGTGGTCCCTTTGGACACACATATTGTGACACTGTGTTTTACAAACTCAACACTCCTCAAACAAATACACAAACAAACTTACATTCTTTTACATATAATTACTAAATGTGTAAACTCCATGCACCTCACTGAGCTTTTCATTTAAACCCACTGACTTCCAAACACTTCAAACCCAATACAAACATGTGTTTACTCACAGTGTTAGGCCAAATTCTATCCAGAACACAATGATCCTGGACTTTGCCACAAGTGTATGTGTGTGTGAGTGTGCATGCGTCTGTCTGTGTACAAGAGACACTAAGTCACTCACATGGACAAGTCAGGAGATGGACCTGTCCCGCTATCAGCTAGGATCCCAAGGTGGCTCAGCGTTGAAGTCAAAGTGCTCCCGGTAAAGAGCTGCCCCTAGGCCCTCTGGGTAGCGCTCATACACCTGTGCAAAGACAGGGGAGCCCTGCGGAACAAACGCACATAATATTAGATCCCAACGCAGAGGAACGTCCCTGTAAAAGGAAGCAATTTACTGTGTGTTTGTCACAAGGAGGGGGAAAAAGCACTTGAAATGCACGATCCTTGGCTAGGCTAATTAGTCATTACTATTATTAGGTCATTACAGTGTTTACCCGTTATTACCTGTGGATTCACATTTGTTGTCGCTGGGGTCAAATTTCACGGACAAAATCACTGTGTTAGGTAAATTTTGCGCCCGTTTACGTGGCTTGTGTATTTATAACCCAACAAACATCCAGTGTGTTATTTTGGAGTCATTGTTTATCATTATTACTTCACGTAATGCGGTAATTATCTATGTACAACACGCGCATGCGTCGTGGGGGTGCAAATAGTGTCACAACTTGACAAAAGAGATATTTTTATTGCAATGCATCAACAAAACCCTAACTTTACCACACAAATGTCATTACCTGTTACATTTAACAGGCAAAAGTGCGAACATAGGAAACGCCATCGCGAGAAAACGCGCCTGCTGAGAGATTCCTGACAACGAGAGAACCGCTAATGTTGAGCTGGCTGCCGACAGCACGTCGATACAAGAAGCTTATGTTAGTGCTGTATTTTATAATAACCTATAAACAAACCTCACTGATACAAAACATGGATAAAAACAAAATCCAGGTACTTAGATCGCTCCGTAACGAAATACTACCTCGAAATCCAACATTAAGACATCTAAAAAAAACACAAAAACCCAATGAATCGGTCTGTCATGTGTGGCAAGAAGGCAGAAAGACCAGCCCGCCATGTTACGTCCGCTTGCTGAATCCAAAGAACTCAACCGAAGTGTTTCGCTGTACTTACGTGAGATAACGGCCAGAATGTTTTGGAAAATCGTCTTCTCTTTTTCGGCGGAATTTTTAAAGAGTAGTGGGCACAACGATATAAGAAAGAAAGAGGGCCGTTTTTGCCATATGTTTAGATGAGGGACGAGCGTCGGTCGGGCAGTGTCTTCTCTATCGGCTGGTGGGTGGAGAACTACTGGAACAGTACAGGGGAAGTGGAAAAGGTATCAACGGCCCGGGGGCGGGACCTAGTGTTCAGTTCCACCAATGAGCCCACTGTATTTTTGAGAACACACCAAATATGTATTTCCGAACATCACACAGGCCGCAGTAGATCAGTGATGTTTATTCACGTTACATAACCATAAACTTTCCGTAGATGGCCGCTCGTTTCAGTCAATCAGTCCTCAAGACCTCTGCCCCTCTTGTTTTCATGGGACAGTTCAGATACACTTCTTGTTTTTGTACAGTCCCACCTGCTATAATGTATGAATAAGAGGTGGACCCCCCAAAACCCAGATTTAACACAGTCCACTTACAGTTATAAAAGCATAATGAGAGAAGAGCTTACGCATAATAGTAAATAAAATGTCAACTAATATTTTCTTAAAAGCCAGCATTGGTGTAACTAACACGAACTAGCACTGTGCAAAGTCGTCAGATGCTTTCCACTCCTCAATACATGTAATCAAAACCAAAAATGTCTCGTAGAGCAGATATTTCTCTGTATATCCAAACGAGAAGTCCAATTTTGTATGCACTTACCCGTGTAGTCCTTTAAAGTGCCCACATGTAAGTAGCTATAAACATTTTATTGAATTTCCAAAGTTCATTGGACAACATACTACTGTAAATATGAAGGTGTGGCTGAAACTTTCTACCCCTGTTTGAATGCCTTAGGACAACCTTTTGGGTTATTTGTTTAGCTTTATTTTTTGTTTGAATCAGTCATTTTTAAGTGTATGTCCAGTAAACAGCTTAAAAGCTTATTGTGAACAAATATTCAAGGTAAACTTGCACTTTGCACTAAGATGCTCTTTATTACTTGCTTACTTTACTTATTCTACTTTGTATTTATATTTTCATAAGTGTTCTTTTGTTTAAGTATTTGTGTTTTTTATTTATACGTGTGCCTTAAAGCTGGGAGTCTCTGCAAAATTTTGTTATGTTCGCATAATGACAATAAAGACTCCTGAATCTTGAATGTTGGCCAGAGCCTAAGGATATGACACGACTTAAAATACTGAATAATTTAGAGTAAATTTGAGGAAAACATAACAGGACCGATCATTACCTGCTCAACCTGTATTTGAACACCTTTAGGTATTTACAGATGGCTTAAGGATATTTATGGGTTTTTTTGTTTGTTTAATTAAAAAGATGACCTTGTTTTAAGTCACATGCTAACAACAACTGTTTCCTCTATGATAATATGATCTTACTCCCACCATGATATTAACTTGGATGAGATATGCAGTCCTTTTCATAGAAACCTTTACATTCAATGCATGAAAAGCCAATATCCCTATTCATGAGCCTTGGAGACATTTGTAAGTGCATAATCACAGGCGTCATGGCTGAGAAAGTTATGAGGTTGAGAAAGTCACTGGGCCAAAAGCCTTGTTATTACAGCACTCAGTCAGTTACATGTTATTACTGTTTTCACAGCCTTGCAGAACGTAGCTGTATACCTTTGTCTGGATTCGTATGGAGACTTAAAGAATTGTAAAAACAATGGTATAGAACTGTCAAACCTTCAGAAAAGACAAAACACACAAATTATGCCTCTGTCTGTCTCTGCTTTTGACATTCACTGTGTTCCTACTTGTGCCTGATGGAATGCGGGGGATTATTAAGATTCAAGAGCTTATTGAATATTTTGTTGATTAGACCTTAAGCCTTTGTCACACTCACTCCTAGCCTTATTTCAGCTGTGATAATTTAATGTTTTATGCAATCCAGTTTGATGGGAGGAAATTCATTTAGCAAAATTTACTTCATTAAGCATGGTAGTCAGGAGTTTGGTACAACTCTGAAAATCTCAGCCTGCAGCCACCTTGGGTCGTATGACTTGTGTTTCTGTGGTATTGGTGCAACATGCTGCATGGCTTCATCTGTGTGTCCGCGGCTCTCTGCCTGTCCTATAGCTCTTATCTTTGTTTTATGTCGGTCACTCCAAGGGACACTGTGTTCGCAAAACAGCATGGCCTAGAAAACACCAGATTCTACACAACAAGTAAAATCCTGTGAAAGTGATCTGACACTAATATTTTGAAGTATCTCAACTGGCTGGCCTCCTTTACTATGTTTAGAGACCAAGTGACTGGGTTGAATGTACAGTCACAGTTATGGCCCTGAAGTACCTACAACAGGAATAGCTGATCACATAGGGCCATGAAATTCTAATTTATGAGAATTAAGGTATTTCCAGGTTCTTACAACTGGCTTCTAAATGTATTTGGGGCTAATGGGACAATCAGGTAAATAATCAAGCCATAAATGGGCAGCAACATTACATAAACACATAAAATAGGCAGATGACAATGACAGTTTTCATCTTTCTATTTTTAAAACTGCATTTTTCAGAATTATGTTTGCATTCTTTCCATTTTATGTTAACAGATATCAGAGTTTTTGATTATGACTGCACAATTATAGCATTCAAGACTGGTGAAAATCCTTTAGTTTAGTTTGTCCCAGTTTCCTTTCAAAAATGCAAAAAAATGTAAAGTACATGCTTCAAGGTTCACATCAGGGTCCATGAGGACAGGAGTAAATTAGATTTTGAGTTTCAGTTCCACTGAGTTTAGTTAAATGTCTTCAATGTCCTCAGGAAGGAAATTCAATTTGCAGCCAGAAGTAACAGATATAAACAAACAACAGCATAAATAATCAATTCTCGATACCACCATCACACCCATAAATCCAAAATTAAAACATTTTCCAAACTATGAACAGTTCAACAAGACAACTTATCAAAGTGTTAAGGATGCCTGAGTGGCTTGGCAAATTCAACAGATCAGCCAGTATCTTTATATGGCAGAGGATTAAGTAACAAGAATTATCAGAAATGTCAGAGCAGAAATGCCAAAGATATTTTTGAGGGGATTTAGCAACAGTGTGTCCATTACATAATCTCTCTTCTCTGAAAACACTGACTGTTAATGGCTAGTATTTTTCAACTGTTAAATGCCTGGTCTGTTCACCACAGACACAGCCGATGTTTTGACCTGTCAAAGTAGGAAAAGCACATTTGTTACTAATGACATTAAGAATGGCTCTGTGTCCCAGAAACTACAGTGAGACCAATGTCATTCCTTTTATTATTTATACCATTATATATGGTGGTATGTCAAAATGGCATGTAAAAATCACAGACGCAAAGGTGAGGACGTAACCGTGTGAGACCTAAGGTATAAACAGCTTATTGACAGACCAGACGGAAAATATCCTGTATTATTTTTGTTTTGTCATTGCTGAGAAAATCAGAGACACTTAGCAGAAAGGAATATATGTGTGCACAACGAACAGCTCAGTGCTCTTAAAAGCTGCTGTTGACTTGTAGACACTGACTGCCACCCAAAGGCAGTGCCTGTTAAGTAATGTAGTAGTTACATCTTACCAGAGGAGGTCAATGTTGAGAGGCACTGACGGAGCTGTCAACACTCATGCTGCCTTTAAAACCGTCGGATATGATGAAATTATTGACAATTGTACCAAGTGGACAGCACGTTATCAAACAATGGACTGTAGTAAAACCTATCTTAACAATATTAATCAAACACATTGGGTCCCATAAAATGGATTTTCTCTGCTCCAAAAATGATCAACAAACAAATCATGATGTGTTATTGCACGTTAAATAAAACTTTATGGGTCTCCATAGGGAATTTCCAAGCTACTTAAAGTAATTAAAATGATCTCTACCTTTATCAGATGCAACATTAAAGGGATTTACACATTTAAACATCAGCAATTATAACAGAGTAATATACATTATTCTAAAATGGGCCATTCTTCTTTTGCTTAAGTCCTATTTGAATGCATGACTTTATACAGTATGGTATTGTTACTTTTACATCAAAAAGACTAGATTCTTCTCCCACCAATACATACTACTACTACAACACTGAGTGGCAGAGGCACCTTTCAGCCATTTATTCATCATTTTTACTCACTTTAACTTACTCACTTTAAGCTCACTTTTTATCCATAACATTTAGGCAGTTTGATTATTTGTCAGTTACATTTAGCTATGTTAACCATTTATCCATTACTTTTTTCTAGTTCTCCGCTTGCTTGCTAACTACTTTTAGAACTCTTAAAAAAACACAGAAAAAAACACAGATTGTAACGTGTACAGACATTTTTAATTAAATCACTGCTCAACACAAACACATGCTGTTCCTGGCTTTATATTCAGACACTGAACCTCACGAGGACTGGCAGATCACGTGAAGGCAGCACAGAGCGCAGCAGCTTCTGCGCAGGCGCAGCACTTCTCTCCTGGTCAGCTGACTGTGAGTGAGATGGTGTGTTGAAGGACCTCTGAGGCGAAAACCTGCTATTATATGTGCTATGCATGGGAAACTGCCACTATTTGACTGAATTACACCGCGTGGACCAAACACTGAAGCCGTTAAACACATCGGTAAGTATAAAAATACACCGATGATCGATGTCGTGACAGCGTCAGGCTGCAGTGCAAACAAGCTCATGTCAGCAGCAAGCTAACACTGAATTTAACCATATACGAGCCAGGTTTATTTTGTTGTCTGTCACTGATTTTGATTTGAGGAGGATCTACAAATCTAACCCGAGACGTTCTTAATAATTCGATGTTGTTGTTGTTGTTGTTGTTTAATGAAGAGAATGATTAGTATTTAGCATGTCTTCCACAACACGAAGACCTGATCATATGACAGTCACTCAGCAGACATGGAGACATGTCTATCTCTGCTCTGCTGTCCTTTCCTGATGCAATCAGCTACTTCTGTTTAGCTCAGTGACCACACTGTCACCATTGGGAAATGTGAGGAAGTCCATGAATCTGAGGCAAAATAGAACTCAAAAGAGGAACAAAGGGCTTTAAAATGACTGATTCATGCAGGGATAATTACAATTATATGTATTTTTTTTTCCGGGAACAATACTCAGATCCTTTTATTAATCAAATGTACTCAGTTTCTTGTAAAATTACATATTCTAGTTAAGGAAAAGAACAAAAATACTATCCTATCTGCAGTATATTAATAAATGTTCAAGGTAAAAGTGATCATAATGTAGAATGACTCCTTTCAAAGTTTTATGCTAATGTATTTTATTGTGTTGGAGTAGTACTATTGATGCATTAACATTTAATGTTTTAGCTGGTTTTAGCTTGTTAAGGTGAAGCCAAATTCTGCTACTTGATGTACTGTTGGTTAATCATGTGTTGTGCTTGAAAACTCTTAATCCAAAGGCCAATGGCCTAATGGTATAAAGGCATGATGGACCAAGCCACAATGGAGATTTATTAATGATTTTACTCTTACCATATCTCCAGTGATTTCCTTACATCAGACACCCGGTGGACAAACTTCCTGCCAGCAGCCATGACAGAATTCTGGTTGATCTCCGCTCCGGGGGAGAAGACATGCCAGCAGACCTGGGACAAGATGATGGTCGCCACATCACGCACCAACAATCTCTCCACCAACAACAAGTTCAACATCCCTGACCTCAAGGTTAAACACAGCAGTCATCAGTAGCTACAGCCACTGTAGGAAATGCATGTGTGGACAGCAAAGGGGCCATGGTGGAGTAGTTTGTTATAATTTTGTGTTCTGTTTCAATCAGGTCGGAACACTAGACGTCTTAGTGGGTCTGTCGGATGAGCTGGCTAAACTGGACACTTTTGTGGAAAGGTAAACTTTGCATTTACTGAGATCTACCTGTACATGTTGTTTCTGAGTTAAAACGTGTACAGACATTTTTAATTAAATCATTGCTCAACACAAACAGTCTGTAGGAGACTCATGAGCTCAAGTTTTGCGATGAACAAATGTCACATTTTAGTACAATCCTGACTGTGTGTTGGTCTCTGACTCTTCTCCTCATCCTCATGTTGTGCTTCAGTGTGGTGAAGAAGGTCGCTCAGTACATGGCTGATGTTCTGGAGGACAGTCGAGACAAAGTCCAAGAGAATCTGCTGGCTAATGGAGGTAATCACCGTTAACATACTCACACTGATGCACAGACACTAAACATCCTCATTAGCTAGCCACTGTTGATGTTGTTGATAAGACTTAAAAGAATTGAGTGATAGGTCACTATGTATGCAGCTATACAATCATTATAGCATATGAAACCTATTTGAGTGGATGTGATTAATGCTAATGGCTTTAATCTTTTTGTTTACTCTCTGTAGTTGACCTGGTCACCTATATCACCAGGTTTCAGTGGGACATGGCTAAGTATCCAATCAAACAGTCTCTGAAAAACATCTCTGAGATTATCTCCAAGGTGTGTTAAAAAAATCAATATGTTCACTTGTAGACATAATGTTCATCTTATATATTTATACATCTAAATAGCCCCATGCTGAACTAACCTCTAACGGCCACCCTCTCCTGGTTGGTTTCTAGCAAGCAACTCAGATAGACAACGATCTGAAGGCCAGAGCTTCAGCCTACAACAATCTGAAGGGAAATCTGCAGAATCTGGAGAGGAAGAATGCGTGAGTAACAGGGAAAACACAGAATTTCAATGATTAGCTCATAGTTTTGATTAATTTTAGTTCTTCATACCAAATGTAGACATTAAACATTTTGCAGCCTCCTTTGGATAATCTCTAACTTCACTGTGCCACTAGGGAAGATTTGTACATTACCTCTGCAGTTGTCTGTATGGTGTATTATGTATTGTGGAATGTCTATAGCAAAATAGTTGCTTTGTTAAAAGGACTTATCTCAAGTTGCCTATGTGTTGTCATATGTTGTCCTTTAGGGGGAGCTTGTTGACCAGGAGTCTGGCTGACATAGTGAAGAAAGAGGACTTTGTACTGGACTCAGAGTACCTGATTACCATGCTGGTAGTCGTCCCAAAGTAAGTACACCTACATCAGTATCCATATATTGAATATGCTGACTCAAGTTTATTCCCAGTCTCTTTAATAATGGGTTAAACTGAATATATTTTAGACCTGGAAAAAGTCATGCATATGTCTTGGTGTCTGCTTTTTCTTTTGTTTGAGGTTACCAGTATTGGTATCAACCTTAAGATTTCTTATTCAAATATAACATACACTGCTGTTATCATTCCCTGTCCAACTCTCCCCCAGGGTAAGCTATGCTGACTGGCAGAAGACGTATGAAACGCTGGCAGAAATGGTCGTACCACGCTCCACTAAGTAAGGATAACTAGATGAGTCACTTCAGTCTTTTTGTGTCAAATGTATGAATGATCAGTCAGAGGAAGAAGACAGTTTTTCTATGTGATTTATTTGTTGTCATTTTCATTATTGACATCCAGTTTTCCACAGACAAAGCACATTCCTGTTCTATCCAGTAAATCCATTATCTCCATTATCTAATTTCTATTCATTATTATTGTATCTTTCTTTCATATAATGTGTCCCCAGGATATATGCAGGGGTTTGTCTGTTTTCTGTTTGAGCGAATATCTGTACTAAGAATGATACAGAAAAAAGCATGGAAAAAAACATAGACTGTAGTTTGTGTCCCTCTTTTGGTCACCATTTTTAATTCTTTTTTTTTTTAAACAACTTCCTCAGACCAGACAGTTTTGCCTCCTCTTCTCGCTTTCTCACCCCTCTTCAGTTGGTGTATCCTTGTGCTTGACTCTGATTAAAACTGGAAACATTTCATGCTTGACCTGCAAAAAGCAATTGAGTCATATTAGAATAGAAAACGTTATGTGGTTGACCTGTAGAAAGCAATTGACCTTTTGCCAACATGGCGAGATGATTTGAGACGTTATATTCTGGCTTTTGGATGGACACGTCTCAGTGTGATGTGGTAACCTAGCAACCTGTATTTCCAGAACAGATATGGTGCAATATCTGTTCATATGACTGGGAAACAGGAAGCTTCCTATGATCCACAAGAGAAATTTGAGAAAAGTCCAAATTTCCAAATGCAGACTCGACTCTTAGGTGTAAACACTTTCTATATAATTTCTAGAAATTGTGTTCCAGTGTACACAGTTGGTTTGTGATCATTGTAACGAGCAAAGTGTTAGTGGGATTGCATTGTTAGTGGGAAGGCACTGAAGGATAATTTACGTGTTGCATTATGGACTCGTACTGAAAAAAACAAAACAGCTGGTGACATAATGTGTATCAAAGGAAATCACTTCATTTATGGTAGCTGTGCAATCAGTGGGTTTGTTTGTTTTGGCAAAGTAAATTCAATTTAGTGTTTTAGAGAAGAGTTCAACTTTGATGAGATACAAATTTGTGCTGGTGGCAAATCGCAAAGTTTCTTGACCTGTAAGAGAATGGCAGAAAATCAGAGAGTTCAAATTGGAGTGAGGTGTTATATTTGTCTCATTATCCAGTCATTTATGACCCTTTAATAGGATCTGTGCTGTTTTGGATGGTTGAGTTCTTGGTTTGTTGTCAGACTGTGGGTTGGTTTATGAAATATTCAATAAGCTTGACCAGAGAGCCTGAGCTGTATGTTTTCTACACCAAATACATACAGCTGATGTGTGTCCGTTGGAAATACACCGTGTGTTCCAGCTCTCGTGTTGATCTGCCGTCTTGTGCCCTCTCCTCCAGGCTGCTGTTCGAAGACAACGACAGTGGCCTGTTCAGCGTCACTCTCTTCAGGAAGGCTGTAGACGACTTCAAGCACAAGGCCAGAGAAAACAAGTAAATGATTCAGTTTCAAGTTTCAAAAAATATATTTATCTTTGGACTTATGTTTTACTTTTAGCCATTCGACAGAATATTTATTTTGAACTGCAGATTGTTTTTCTTTCTGGTGTTTTCCAGGAATGATGTGAGCAACCACAGGTCAATAGTAGTAACGATAGCTCATGATTGAAGTAGGCTACCTGTGTGTCAACACAGGAAGTGCCTTGTTGTGCTCTAAAAAAAGACAGCGATCATATAATAAACACAATTTTGTCAGCACTCAACAGTCTCTCCAATTAGCACAACAGAGGGATCTCATTGTGTGTGCTTATGTATATGTGTCTACGTGTTTGTATGGAGCCTATTTTCAGGAGTGCACTTGAATGCGTGTGTGCGTGCGTGTGTGTGTGCGCATATGTTCCTGCACCATCTGTGTGTTTGCTGACAGCTGATTGCCAGCTCTCTGCTGTGTGTCCTGACCTAGGTTTACAGTGCGTGATTTCCAGTACAATGAGGAGGAGATGAGGGCAGACAAAGAAGAGATGACACGTTTGTCCACTGACAAGAAGAAACAGTTTGTACGGCTGCTGTTTTATTTGTTTTTTTATTTTTTTCACAAACCGTTCTCGGGTCCAGATAGGGAAGGAGGAAGTTACTGGAGCTCACTATTTACAGAGAGGGGATTGACTGGGTTTTGATGCTGAGAACTCCAGGCTCCACAGATATCTGGCTGCAGATGATATGTTTTATGTTTAACATCTAAAATTGCTATCATTTCGGCAGCGATTTCAATTTCTAAATTGTTACTGCATTTGCCAATGAAGTTTGCCTAAATAATTACAGATTAATAAAGCGGTTTTAGACATCTGTTTCAGCCAATTGAGAGGCTTGTTAAAATGATTTAAGTGCTGTTGCTGTACTTGCAGGGGCCTTTGGTACGATGGCTGAAAGTAAATTTCAGTGAAGCCTTCATCGCGTGGATTCACATAAAAGCTCTGCGTGTGTTTGTGGAGTCGGTATTGAGGTGAGAAATTTAAGACTGAGCAGCTTTCGTGAGTTTGTGAGGTTTATCACTAATTATTATCACGATTCCATTCATCCATCCATCTATCCTGTTAATGTAAGATTTGTTTCATGTCATGCTTGTGAAAAAGTAAAGATGGCCAGCACTGACAGAGTTCTTGTGTTTCATAGATATGGGCTGCCAGTCAACTTCCAGGCCATGCTGCTTCAGCCCAACAAGAAGAACATGAAGAAGCTGAGGGAGGTGCTGTACGACCTGTACAAACATCTGGACAGCAGCGCTGCGATCATTGATGTGAGTCTCATACATCATCATACATCTTTTTTGTTTGTGTAACTGTAACGATACAAACAAGAATTATGTGTGTAACATTTGTCTTCCTGTCTCTCCTTTGTGCCCACAGGCCTCCATGGACATCCCAGGTCTGAATTTGAGCCAGCAGGAGTACTACCCCTATGTTTACTACAAGATCGACTGCAACCTGCTGGACTTCAAAGTCTAGATACGTTGCCATCATCATCGTCATCATGTGCAGTAGTGTTCTGAAAAGCTTTAATTTATCTCCACTACCTTTTCCTCTTTTCTCACTTTTTTTTTGTGTTCTCATTCTCTTTGCCCCCTCTCATGTTCCTGCCACATTCCTGGGTGTATATAGAATAAGTCATTAGGAATCACAGTGCTGATTGCTGGTGGTGAGTAAGGTCAGATGGATAACAGGTAAACTGATCTCCAATCATAATTTCTCTTCTAATGTACTTGAACATGGGTCCTCTCCTCTCTTGTCACTTTCCCTTTGAACCAAACGGTAGAAGTGAACTGCTTCACAGTGTTCACCCACCAAAACTGTTGACATTCCCTCATGGCATCAAAGGACGTGTAAAATGCTGCATTTTTACTGTTGTTTTTTTTTCCCCTCATCCTTCTTAATTTAAAGTAACATGAACGGCACAGATATGGAGAAAATGGAGAGAAATATAAATGTATGTTATATATAGTATTTATTTAAGACTCTAAAATCAGTGAATGTGTTTTTTTTTTCCAGTTTTTGAAGGTGATGTGTTTTTAGTTCCATGTAAGGAATGTCTGTTTACAAGTAGACGTAGACCATTGTTTCCCTTACTCAATATATAATCCTGTGAAATGCTGAAACTGGTCATTTTACAGTATAAAGAAGCAATATGTTTGCTGCTTGTATGCTCCTTTGATTTCTGTATATTAAACATTTTAAAAATAATTATGATAGGTCTATGTGCAAATACTGTATTGTCAGTAAAACTGAAAATTGAACTACATATTTAAAATAAATGTGAAAATAAATGCTCTATGTGAAAGATACTTGGCTTCAGCTCTCTTTCCTTTTTATATTTGTTTTCCTGCATAAAACAAACACAGTATAAGTTTAAATTGTTTTCTTGATTATATGTTTACTGTAAAGCATTTAGTTATATATACAAATCATTGTGATTATGCACTGAGGTTCTGGAAATTAACAAACAAAATGTGGTCACGTTTTGTTTGTTAATTGCCTCTATATGTATTTTTCACCTTATCTTTTGCCTATATGTATTTGTAACTCATGGCCAATATTTATAACTTCATTATCACCAAGATGAACATCTGCCAAAGGGGTTTTTCACAACATGGCAATCCAAACCTGTTCTTAGTTAAGCATTTATTGGTTATTTATTTACAATTAATATAGTCATTAGTAACCATTAACTATTTTTTTTTCCTTTTAAGAATGCCTTGTTAGAAAGTGGTGAGACTTTTTGTGTCGCTCTTTTGAGTCTTTGTGACTATTTTTTAATCTTAAGAAATTAATAAAGCACATAAAGACAATATTAATGCATATCTGTGTGGTGGCGATGATGATGATGATGGTGGTGGTGGTGGTGATAGTGATGATACTGACAGAGGATGGAGTTGATTATCCCCTCCACAGCCTATCAGCGGTCAGACTTGGATGCCCCCACCCCCCACCTCCCTCCCTGGATGACGCAGATAGCTCCGGTGTGTGTTCATGCTGCTCAGCTGTTGTCTGTGGAGAGCGTTATCAACCATCACCACCACCACTACCAGCGGCAGCAACAGCAGCAGCAGCGACTGATGATGGATACGGAAACACGGACAGAGCAGCAGTAGAGATCCGGGGAGGATGCTGCAGCTGCTGTGAGACCAGTGTTTAGGCCGCGTCAGCTGCAGCTACACCTGCCCTGGATGATTTTCCCGATGGGTTGTGGAGGGAGTCGGGCGGACGCGATCATCGAGCCGAGGTATCATGAAAGCTGGACCAGGGAGACGGAATCGACGTGGCTTACCAATACGGACGTGGAGACCCCTCTACCAGTAGCAAACAGTAAGAGCCTCCGTTGTTTATTTTAACTGGAAGACGAAAGATCCTTCATTGCATGTACCATAGACCACATAACACTCAAAATTCATTCTCTCAAATATGATAAAACAATGTAGATGGCTAAACCAACCATTCAAAACACAGCTACCCAGCTGACAACTCCCTGACATAGCAGTTTTGTGCCATCTCTATTGTTGTCTTAATGCTGAACAAAGCCAGGACAAGAGTGTGGTTGTGTTTCAAGTTTCAAGTGATAACCTGCGTCTTCCACTGTTGTCCAAAGGTAAAGCTCTGGAGTCCAGTCTGAGAGAGAAGAGGATGGTGAACACAGGCACTCAGTGTGGGAAACAGGCCCTCACCACCACCGGCTCCAACCACCAGAGGAGACCCAGACGCTCCTTGAGTGATGTAGGTGTCACTGGCAGCGGGCACTGGCATGTCTGCCTGCTAAAAATGAACAGGAACAGTCTCTGACACACAGGATGTGAGACATGGTGTACCTGTCCTCTTACATTACTTCAGTCTCAGAAAGTCTCTGGTGACAGGTTGCTCTGCAGAATCAGAATCAACTTTATGAGGAATCTGACTCCAGTTGTCAGAGGCTTTTGTCAGGAGTTTGCCTTTACAGGTCAGTTTTAGAGGCAGACACAAATATGGACATACACAAGTTGACAGTTAACAGAGGTGGTTTTATGTGCGTGTATTGATGGATAGAGAATATGTACAGTACATCCAGTCTAATAATATTCCTGCAAAGCTTCAGTATCTATGCTTGGATGTCTTTTTCAAAGATAATTTTTGCCAAACTTCTGAAGCTGCAAGTACAAACAGTGAACATTGAGAATAATTTGCATAAAAATATTCTAGATTCTTAGAAACGTGGCCTAACAGATTCTTCCATCCATCTGTTTGTCTGTGTTTATTTTATCTTGAGAGCCAACTGCACAAAAGAAACTGAGTGCAGACACTGTTATCTGCTCCCAGGATGCAGACATATGGGTTTTAGATCTAAGGTACAGGAGATAGAAAGACTCAGATAACACTGGATGGATACTTATTCAACATATCTTAGATTCTGTTTGGGGTCTGTTATTGAGGATTCATTTTACAAATGTTTTTGTCCTTTACAAAAGTAATTTAAGAATTCAAAGCGATCTGAAAAAAAAAAAGATGCCTCTGACCTAACAAATTGCATACTGTTGTGTTTTATTTATTTAACCTTCCACTTTTGGGCAGTGCTTCAGTGACTCAGGTCTCAGCTGGCCATCTTCGCCCACTCGCTCTCTGTCCAGTGTGGTGACATTTAAATGACGTGACCTTCAAAATCTTACATCTTTTCACAGCAAACCACTCGCGACTCCAAAAGGAGGGCGTCGAAGGAGGCCAACGCTTTGTCTAAGGATGGGCCGTCTGGCAATGTCAATAGTAGTGGAGACGCTGAACCTGGCACTGTGTGTGATGAGAGATGAAGAAAAGCCGAGACTCTGTGAGGAGGAAGATGGCCGAAGCTGGGAGCAGTTCACCAGAAGACGGGATGGTGATTTACAGAAGTGTGTGGATGATGTTTGCTAGTGACTTTGCAAGATTTTGGCTGCTGATCTCAGTGATTTACAACATAAGCACCTGCATATGTCTCCATCCAAAGACCTCTGGATGCTGCATCTTCGTTGTGCCATTGCAACTGCATGTGTGAAGCAGGGAGTGGGTCGCAAACAGTGTCCACACTCTCCACCATGCTTTTCTCCCATGCTTATGGTGCCGGTCAGGGAATGTGTCACTGTGTTAAGCCAATTTTAAGAAAACAAGAACAGGCCATCCCATATGCACATGATAATCACAATCTGCACATCAGATGTTTTCTGTGTGGGGCCTTCCTAAAGAATTTGCTTCAGTTCTTTGTGCAAGTGTTTTCCTTTTGCTGTGGATGAAAAACAATAGTGTGGGAACCAATGATGATGCTGTTTAACTGCGGTCAATGCTGTAAATGAATTTCATTTAAAGAGAACCTGAAGTGCTGTTTAGAAGCTGAGATTTGGAGAACTGAAGCTCGAAGGCTGAAGACTGTCTTTTCCAGCCTTTGCAAGATAAAGAAACAAACACACCCGCATGTGCCTACAATTCCTTTCGATTTGAACTGCTCCTGTGTTCACTTTGAGAGTTTATTTTTTAACTTTGCTCAGTATTGTGTTTTCCAGCTGTTATACATCTTCTTTTATGTTGAGTTTACACTTTATTATTCCCGACAGTGTGTTGTAAAATTGTGTCATCTGTGAGGCTTTACACTGATCTGCATGTATAATTAAATCACAAATTGATTCAGCATTGGTGACAAAAGTCTCTTGCCAAACAGAACCAAAAGCAAGTTGTTTGAAATAAAACATGTCGCCTGTCAAGTACACACGAAAATAGAAAAACTGAAGCAAAAAGTAGATTCAGAGAGCAGTTAAGGATGGATCATGAAGATAATGAGATTGACAACCAGCAGGTGGCGTTGTTGACCCGCTGGGGGTTTTACTAATTGGGAACCTCAAGAGGCTTATTATTGACAACAACAACAACCACTTAAAAAAAACTATTGATTTAATAGAGGATGTTTGGAGCGCTGCTGGAGAGTAATTGAAAGGCAATCTGTTGGACATATCTTGTCAGTAAATTCAGAGTCTGATTTAACATTTGATGCTTGTGATAACTGTAACTGTTGCTTGCTGAGAGGTTTTTTTTTGATGATGATGATGATTCACTGAAATGATAAGGGTGAAATGTGCACAGGCCAACTTCGTTTTTTGATGGAAAACAAACTTCAAAATTGAACATCTGCCACTTTTTTTCTTCTATTAAAATTGTCAGCTTCTTAAGTTATGAAACCCACAAAAAAGTGATATGTGCAGTCATTTCTCATTAGCTATAGGAAGGACTCAATAGACCAATATCCCTATCCTATGTTTTTTTTTTTTTTTTAGCAGTTTGTTGATGTTTCTATGCATATAAAAGTGCATATAGTGTAGTTTGACCAGTTAAAGTTTAAAAAGTAAAAATGGGCTATTTATTATGCCTATTATGCTTATGTACTGTTATACTATGGCTGGTAGATTAATCATTAACACTGATAAAACAGTTTTATCTTTTGTAAGCCTAAAACCTACATCTACAAAGCATAGTCAGGTAAAATAAGATTTCATTGATTCCTGGAGGGGAAAACACAATTTACAACAGCACAAGAAACAAACTAAGAGGTAAGACAACAGATAAAGCACTATTTTTATGAAAATAAACAATAATTAAAGCTGCAAGCAGCGATGACGGGCCCTCGCACCCCTTGCAACCCGCGGGAGTCGCAGCCGGCGCAGCCAAGAGTACCAGAGTCCTCCTATGCCCTCTCCTCTTCTCCCCAGTACACGTCATAGTACAAACAGGTTATTTCCTGTTACCAGCAGGGGGCGCCACGAGTAAGGCGGGAGTTTGACATATGGAGGCGTTCAGGGCAGAGCCCTCATCATGCTCATGAAGTTTGACGATGTTTGGATAAAGTATGTGGATGTGAGAGCCATTCAAAATGTCATGGCAAATTCACCAAACGCCATCGAAATTTGGCGAGCCACAGAGGCCACGCCCTTTAACTTAGAGAAAAGTCTCTTATAACTTTTGATCATCATGGTCTTGAGGTGAGGTCCACCAGATATGAAGTTGATCGGGTGAAATCCCTAGCACGAGTTCATCCGCATACCAGTGGTGGAAAGCAGTGAAATTTGGCCGCCAAAAACAAAATGGTCGACTTCCTGCTGGGTTGAGGTCATGGTGTCAAGAGACTTTTTTGTGCGTCTGGAAGTGTTCTTTATGTGTACCGATTTTCATCTTCATACTCCAAAAAAACCCATATGGAGAGGGGTATTTTAAATTTTCAAGGGGGCGCAGTTGAGCCACTTTGCCCCGCCCAATTACAAAAACCCCATCAGAGTCTAGGACCAGCCCCCAAGAACGTGTGTATGAATTTTTAGGATCATAGGAGGTGGTTAAGGTCATTACAAATCCAAACGTAATTTCACGGCGAGGGATCGTCAGTTGCCGCGCCGCCACACAGATGCCATTGCACCCAGCTTCACGGCCTTTATAATGTAGCTTCACCAAGTAGTTGGGAAGGTTGTAGAGCAGAAACCAAGCCGATGGTGTCAACTATTAAGGAGCAGTACACTTCAGAGTAAAAATAGGTCATTTCCTGTTACCAGCAGGGGACGCCACGAGAAAGTAAAGTGTAAGTATGTGGACGTGAGAGCCATTCAAAATGTCATGGAAAATTCACCAAACGCCACCAAACTTTGGCGGGCCACAGAGGCCACGCCCTTTAACTTAGAGAAAACTCTGTGATAACTTTTGATCATCATGGTCTTGAGGTGAAGTCCACCAAATATGAAGTGGATCAGGTGAAACCCCTAGCACGAGTTCGTCCGCATACCAATGGTGTAATTCGCCAAAATCGCCAACTTCCGACCACAATGGCGGACTTCCTGTTGGGTTGAGGTCATGGTGTCAAGAGACTTTTTGGTGTGTCTCGGTATGATCAACATGTGTACCAATTTTCATGCACCTATGACAAACTAAGCCCAATGGGAGGGGGGTTTTGAAAATTTCAAGGGGGCGCTGCGGAGCCATTTTGCCCCCCCCATTTACAACGACCACAAAATATCAAATTTTTCACCAGACCTGATGAGTGTGCAAAATTTCAGGCGTTTTAGAGCATGGGAAGGGGTTGAAAAATGCAGTTGTTTGGGAGGAATAATAATAATAATAATAATAATAATAATAATAATAATAATAATAATAATAATAATAATAAACACTACAAAAACAATAGGGCCTTCGCACCACTCGGTGCTCGGGCCCTAATAATAATTGCTAACAAGCTAGTTGGCAATAGGGCTGAGCCTACACAAAATTCAGATTTTTAAATCTAAAAAAATTATTGGGGAAAAAATTACAGTTTAAGATAGGGATTATAATGAACCAGAGAGAAAAATCTCTCCGCATGTCTTCGTATTTCTAAAAACTTATTATTTTTAAATGGCCACACACCTGATGGCGGAAGTTTTTTGGCACAAGTATGAAAAGACCATTTCCTCTTTCCGTAACGAGCAAGCTAACCGGCGGGCACTGAGACCACGCGGAGCGCTCTGTCAGCCGGCTGTCGCTCTCTGTGAACCGTTGGTGCTCTTCGCTCATACCGGAGAGATTAACAGCAGAGGGACACTGATCAGTCTGACTCCATGTAGCTGTGTGACTCTAAAACACTAAAAGGCAAAATTTCTCTTTCGTTTCTTTCTTTTCAAGTTATGTGGCTAAAATGATGTGAGGATGGCCAAGCGACCGGGGACTGACGACGGGATGCTGACTTCGCCGACCATTCTCCGGGATTTCGCCGCGGATTTGAACACCGGGGATATGAACGTGGACTGCAGCGACGGAGCCGAGGAGGTCTCCTTGGAAGAAATCCTGACTCTGTACAGCCAACCGATAAACGAGGAACAGGCGTGGGCAGTTTGCTATCAGTGCTGTCGGACTTTAGCGCAGAGGCATCGGAGGAAAAGCTCCAAGTCTGACGGTGCCTCAGCTGTCGACTACCCGAGGAGGATTGAGGGACCCGGGGATGTCAGGATCGGGAGAGACGGGACTGTCAAACTGCGCTTTGAAGACAGCACAGGTAAAAACGAACCGAGCCCGGCCCGGTGTCGGGATTCACTCAAACGTGTGTCTGCTTAGAGTAAACCACAAAGACTCCTGTCTCAACAGGCTGCCGACAGTGAAGCGTTTTTCCTTCGCATCAGTCACAGGCCAAGCGAATGGAGCATCCCTACAAAGAGGCCATATTGTTGTGGCTGTCTGCTTCCAGCCATGTGGTGAATTTGTTTACAGACGCCCGATGCGGTTGTTAATAATACATCAAGGATCACCACATAGCTTCTGGGAATCGTAAAGACCAAGGACGCCGTATTATCAATTATAAATAGACGGGGATTGTTATCACAACAAAATATGGCATTTACATTATAAACATGATTAAAAATGATTGCTTGATTCAAACGGGCGTGTTAGCAGGGCTTTTTCAGAATGGCTGCTTCGGCCCTGGGTCTGAAACTATGCTCCTGCAGCGGTCAGTTAGCCTCAGTAAACAATGAACCATGTGATGGATTCAAACTGCAGGGCACCTTGGGAGCTGAACTGAGCAGAGCTGTATAGCCAGAATCAAGGCTACAGTGAAACAAACTGGTACAGAGCCAAAAATACAGATGACTCATATTGCTGCTCACAGACCCATTATTTGTGTTGTGACATTTAGATAAAGGCACAGATTAGTGTTGGGGGAATAAGGTGCAGTGATGCAGTAGGTGGGAGCAGGTGTTTGAAGTGGGCTGAGAGAGATGTTAAACACAAGGAAAACACATTCTAATATAGTTTGATAAATATATATAGATGAATGTTAGAGTGCACATAGGCTGCATACATGTCCACCTTGATCATTTACCTCAGAGCTGAAATGACGAATTGATCAGTCAAATGACAGGAGATTAATCAACAGCAATTTTGATAATCGTTTACAGTTTATTTCTTAAGTAAGTGTTTCACTGGTCAGGCCTAATAAACTTGCAAGAATGGACAGGAATAGGCTGTTAATGGACAATATCAAGTGATTCCAGTCCATCTGACTTGGATCTGCTGTCTTTTAATACTGTCAGGCATAGAAGTACTCCTGGGTTCTGAGCTGAAAGCAACCAAATACTTCAAAAACTACCACTGCTCCAGGGTTTCAGAGACCATCTGGTGAATCTGGTGTAAAATAGTCCCAGATTTGAAAACCAACAGGGCTCTGCGTCCTGAGAACAAGAACTGAGACTGTGCAATGTATTATTATTATTATTTTTAAAGCACATTCTTTATTCAAAGGAGATTCTTTCAAGGATCGTTCTAGTACACTAGTTCAGGTGTGTAGAGAGATGTACATTATGTCTCAAATGCCAGTAACCTTTTAACTGCATTCCATTAATATGTGAGAGATAAAGTTGGGTGTGGGAGGAGGAGGAGGTGTGGCTGTCAGCAGGGCCTCAGGCACAGAGGTTATGTCCTCTCTCTCCTGGGAACCTATTAGCAACATTTCTTCTTATTTTCTCCTCGCCTGTTTTATTTCTTCCCCCCACCTCTCTCGTGAGCTGACCCCTCAGCCAAAGTCTCCTTCATCTCGGTGTATTAGGCTAACCAGAAGTGTTTGCTTTGTGTCAAAATTACGCTTCCAGTATAAACAGATTCAGTCAGTGCTGCTGAGTGTCTTGGCATGGACAAAAATAGAACAAACGTGATGATTAGATGCACAGACTTTAAAAGTCTGACTGCAGATGAGTTTGGAGATTATGGGGAGAGTCCTTTGCTGCTCCTCTGGCTAGTTGCTGAGGTATTTTGGGACAGCTTGGCCCTGTCCTGATTCTTATTAGGCCTGGCGATGAGAGAGATGTGAGACTTATTAAGCCTTCAGTAGCTCAGCGGCTAGTTTAAGAGGTTACTAACCCGGCAGAAAATCAATGCTTATGCAACCTACGTATGGCCTGCACATGAGTCAGTGATAAGGTGGCATGATTTGGCCAACACCCAGATCACCAACACTGAGCTCTGCAGCCTCTCGGACTGAGATCACCCCGTGTAAGGATGTCTAGAGCCACACACTGCTGCTGCTGTGGGCAGCTATCAAGCAATCTCAGCAAACAAGCATGTGTTTATTTTTGTGTTGCATGGCTAACAGAATCAGACTAATAAGCAGCACAGAGTCCAAGTCAAGTCTTATTCTAGTCTCAGTTGATGCAAGATACACACTGCTCCTGCTGCAGTCGGATCAATTCACATGAAGCATGGAGCATATCAGAGAATATATTCACTCCCACTCCACGTTGCCCGAAGGAGGGCCGAGTCTGAGTGGTGCATCAAGATGAAACTTGTTTACCCCAAGATTTTCAATGATTCATACTTACAGTAGAGCTTTTTTGTTGATTTGGTGCATGCATTCATTCCTCTGCCAAGAAGGCTATGTTTTGACCTATGTCTGTTTGTTGGTTTGCTTGTTTGTTTGTTTGTCAGCAGGACTAAGCAAAAAGTAGTGAACTGATTTGCTCCAAACTTGGTGGAGGGATGTGGCACGGGCCTGGGAAGAACCCATTTAATTTTGGTGTGGATCTGGTGAAAGGGGCTAATCTAGGAATCACTTTCTTTAACATTGTGAGATAAGGCATTTTTCGCCTTGGTAGCGGTATGCGCTTTACTGAGTGCCACAGTTGTTTATTAGATTGGAGACCTGAGATGGATAAAAGATAAAACTTTTGCCATTTTTATCTGGTAAAAAAAAAAGTTCAATCTACCTATCTGTATTCCGTTCTCAGTGAAACTCTTTTAGCCACACAGACGCTGATTTTTCTTTGAACAGCATAGTCAGGGTGACACTGTTCACTGCTCCAAATATGCCCCCTGCGATTTACTTGCCCTAAGAGAGACGAGCTCCCTGGCCAAGCTGGCTCTCCTTTGGCTTGGACAAACAGAGGACTTAGTGTTTGCAAGATCAACGTTGGTGGATGAGCGTTTATTTATGTTTTTGTTTTCTTCTGCTTGTGAGCTGTAATTTATAGTGGCCTCTACAGAATAGAGCTACACTATGGAGCAAGTATTTTTCTATCAATGGATCTTTAAGCTCTGTGTAAGGAATTTCGTGAAATTGGAAATTACTCAATCACTACCTTATCTGGTGGAATTTAAACTGAAGTGGCACATCTGACTAAAGTGTCTCATTGATATGAGATGACCTAATCTTACACTCTGGACTGGTGTGAAAGTCTGCAGATCTATTGCTGTGTTCGTACTTTCACCCCTGACGTCACTTGTTTGTGATTACTTATTGAATGTTAAAATAAATCCAGTAGGACAAGTGTAATATTTAATTGTTCAGTGTAGGAAAGAGATTACTCCTGTCTGTTTTGTCTCTACAAAAATCTTACCTGACAAGTGTGTCGAAAAGCCACGACCAGACCAGTCGCTTTTACGAGTTTTACATCTTTGTTTTATTTGTTACATCTTTTGTCCAATAAGGGAAAGAGAAAGTGTTGTCTTTCCCATCCACCTACGTTCTTGTAATTCTCCATATTTTTAAGAACGGGGTTATAGGTTATTGTAAAGACTAATGGACCATTCAGCCTCAGATGCAGTGACTTCTGGAGAGGTCACAGTCAAGGTTGAGGTATTGCTTTCTTGATTTTGACTTTCTATTTTGAGAGAGGTTTTCCATGGTAATGGATACAGAGCAATGGTTAGATGTCACCCCCCCTCTCTCCAGCCCACAGTGGCAGGTTTTGACACTTCTAGTTTGCCTCAGGCAGGGTGCAGCGACTGCACAGAAAACATAATCATTTATTCAATTGCTTGTTTTGCAGTCATCTGTAGTGCTGTAACAAAGTAGTCCAGCTTTTCATCTCCCCCTGTGTGGCTACATTTAGCCTCCACACTCACTGCAGGCACATGAGTTAAATATTTTATGTCCTGTAACACTGTGTGTTTCTTTTTTGTCTGTTCACTTAAAGATGTCTTGTGTAGCTGTACAGTACAAGCACATAAATAATTCAGAGAGTGTGTTTGCCTTGTTGACTGACTTACCAATAACTAATTGCACACTTAATAATCCTATTGTTTTGTTTATGAGTGTGAATAATAACCTTCCTCTCTGTCCTGTCGTTACAGATAAATACAGATCGGCCCCCACGTCATCATTAGAGGTGAGTTTCACATTAGTCGCCTTGACATCTGTTTTACAAAATGAATTTTTCCTTTTCAGGGAGTGCTGGTAGAGCAGTTTTGCAGGTTTTCAATTAACCACGGCCCAGCAGTTTTATTGTGCTCAAGCTAGAATATGCTGTTTTTGTTTTTTTTGTTTTTTTTCAGTTGAACGTTTGGGTAATACACTCATCAGCTTTCTTTTCACTCCACAGCTGTTATGCATTGTTTAGTTCACTAATCATGTCAACACAGACCAAACTATTTGAGAATCTGTTCTCACAGCTTGCCCCCCATTGATGCTATTAGTGAGCAGTTATACCACAGATAGGGTGGTGTGGCCTTGAGAAACCTTTTATCCATAAAAAATTATTTTACCTGTTCAAATATAACAACATGCATTGCACCCATTCAGTTTTTTTTCCCAGACGTTGTGCTCTGACCTGTGATGCACTAAACAAGAGAGTGGGAGTGAGCTGTGTACAAATGGCACTCTCTACTTTGCTCTGTAGTAATTGTGCGTGCTGCATTCTAGTGCCGAAAAGCACTTTAAAAGAGGGCACGTCTTTGTCCGTCTTCTCTTTTTGTTCATGAATGCATTACTTTTTTTTTTTTTAATTATTATTATACACTCAAAACCACGTGAGGAGGACATGTGGCCAGTGTCTGTTTGGCCAAGCAAGACACACAGTGTAAGGTTGGGAGGAGACGACTCTTTCAAAGCCTAATTACACAGAGAGTCTAATTACACAGAGAGTCCTCTAACAACTCTGAGCAGTCAGATCATCCTTGTAGTTCTTGTAGTTCATGTGATCACAGGCATGCACCGTATGTGTGTGTTTTTGCGTGGAATTCCTTTGCCTCAGCTGACAGTCAGGACATGGGTGAAATCTCACGGCTGAACTGTGGCTACTCAGCCTGGCAGAGCTCACCACTGAATCCCTGTAGTAAAAATGCAAAGCATAGTTGTTTTCTCTTCTCATACATTAACCTTCACTCACCACCTTCTGCTGCTGACAGTACCTTTGCTGCTGTAGTTGATGCTGAAATGCTACTCACTTGCTTATATTGTATTACTATAAACAGGGTGTGTTTGTCCTTGTTGGTTACTGGAAAGAACATCTTGCACAATTGTTATTTGAGTGCATCAGCGTGACAGTCCCACACAGTGGAGCGTGTGGCTAAACCTTGAGGACACACCTTGTTTTTAAAAAAGCATTTATTATTTTTTTTAGTCTCATTGATTGATGTGTTGCTTAAACACAGGTACAATCGCCTTGTGCTTGTTTTTTTAAAATCAGTTTTTAAGCCATGCAAAAACAATGACAATGTGGATGGCAACCTCTGTCTGTCGTTTTGTCCACCACTTTGGTCCAGACTGAAATATGATGGATGAATTGACATATAATTTTAGATAGACCTTCATGGTCCACAGAGGATGAATCCTACTGACGCTGATGACCCCTGACTTTTCCTCTAGTGCCTCCATGACATTGACAGTTTTGGATTTTAGGGAAATATCCCGAGAACTATTTTCATTTCTCACCAAATAAAAAAACATTAGTCTCAGCTGTACCGTTGTTTAGTGCTAATTAGCAAAGATTACCTAATGATTATTTTCATTATCAGCTAATCAAATGTTATTATTTTCTCAATGAATTGATTGTTTTGTTCATAAAAATGTCAGAAAATCGTGACAGATGTGATTTACAATTTCCAACAGCCCAATGAAATGTCTTTCAATGTCTTGTTTTGTCCAACCAAGAACTGTTTACTGTCATGTACAACAAAGAAATGCATCAAATATCCTTATCTCAGAACCAACAAATGTCTGGTTAAAAATAATTATTCAATTATCAAAATAGTTTGTGCTTAATTTTCTGTCGATTGATGAATCGATTTATAAACTGCAGCTTTAGTTAAAATATATGGATAAAATGTTGGATTTTAGGTTCTTTTTTTGTACTTAATGTCATTTTGTGTTCTCAGGGGCTGTTTACATGAACTAGAACTGCAAATTTGACCTGATGCTTTTCCGTGACCTGGTTCCATTCAGATCCTCTGTGGAAATTGAACACACGCAGCCACACACACACACAAACACAGTGCTGCCATTTTAAGCGATAATTCACAGCAATCCTTTCACATTTTGGCCATCATCCTGTGTCCCTAGTGTTTTGGCCTTAAGTGTTTGTGTGTCAGTTCCTTGTGTAAGTGAGTCAGCCAACTAGCCGGCTAGCCCAGTACCACGCTCTCATACCTCTGCTTCTACACACTTGAGTCTTTTGGAGCTAATCACTGGCTTGTATAGAGCTGACCCACTTTCCTTCACTTACACCAAAGAACCTGTGTTAGAATAATCATCAGTGTCAAACAAGATACAGATTTGTTGCTTACATTAAATTTGGTCACGAGTTTGCTTTTTCGCTTGTGATGCTCTGCTGTCGACTTCAGGGTTAGTAGCAAAAATTTCTTACAGGGAAAGAATTTCTGCTAGACATACACCTTCTGTTGCAACCTACAGGACAAGCTTAACCCAGTTTGTCCTCAGTTGAAGATTAAGGTGAGATTAGTTGTAGTATCCTATTACAGGTTCTCCAGTTTGCCAGATCTGCTCAAGTCCTTGTAGCTCGATTTTGGGCCAAGACAATTAATTTGCCAACACCGTGGTAAGGTGCTGGCGAGGTAAAGCCTTGGCTTTTGAAATGGACCCTAATAGTTTCAGTTTTCAATGAGTCAGTCAGTAAGTGGCGCTTAATGCAAATAGTCTGCAAGTTTATTTTCTCATACTTCAAATAATACCGAGCCATTATACCCTTAGGTCGGAAGCGATGTTCTCTCACAGACATGTTCTATCTTGTTTTAAAGTAAAATTCCATATTCAGATGGGATCCTCTGTTCAACTCAGGTCAGACGTATTTAGATGTTTGGCTCAGACTGAGTAGAGTTGTGCTTATTTTTGCATGTCAGTAGTGTACAGTAGTGGCTTCTACGCTGCAGCTGGTTGAACAGGGGCTGCATGTGTTGGCATGTGAGGCTTCTGCATCTTGTGTGTGTGTATGTGTGTGTGTGCGTAGGGACTATGTGTCTCGCAACAGTCACTGGAGGCTATGAGCTCTGTCTCTACAAAGACTGGCTCTCACTCTTGTCAGCTCTGACATCAGGCTGCACATTTTGAGAGGAGGAAAGAGAGAAGTTTCATGTAGTTTTTTTTTTGTGTCAGATTTGTTTTTTGGGTCAATTGTATGCATGCTTGTTTGTAAATTCAGCCTCTTAGTTCAGACACAGTACCCTGGAGTGACTGAGTGGCGCCCAGTTTGATGCCTGACATGTACCAGTGACCTCATTATGTTACATCCTGCTTTTATCCTGATCAATTAATTGATTTTTGTGACACTGACAGCGTCATTTTAAAAACATCCGTGCAGCTCATATTACAGTCTCAGAGGTTATATTTCTGTCTACGTGGGGATATTCACAGCAAAGACAAAGCCAGAGGAATCCAATTTATTGAAAAGTCTTAAATATTTCTGTCAGTGTATTCTATTTATGTCCACAACAGATGAAATCTATTCCTCATTTTTTCTCTTCCAGTCAGGCCTGAGAAATGAATCAAGTTTCCTCCTCAGCCTGCCAGCTTTGTGAAGTTATCAGTTCTTTTACCACAGATGCTTTACAGTAGCTGCTAAAATGTCCTGGTTGGTTTTTGGAATGAGACAAATGGGTTTTGTGTAAAGGAGCCAGATTTTTCTCCTCAGTCATAAAAGCTGTCTATCAGATTTGTGTGGTGTTCAGCACCACTGTGGGGGATTCGGACAGCGTTTTAGGTCAAACTCATTAGGAGGAACTTGGCTATTTTGCAGCTGATGAATAATGGCTGTAGAGAAATAAACTAGACTTTGTAGGTTTGTCCTTTTGGGAGGATGTTTCTGGCACATACAAGAAAGACTGTGTGCACCATGTGTTTCTAAGAATGCGTACCCCTGAAAACCAATTGTTCACAGTATCACATGTTCTCAGTGTTTGTGGAGCAGCCTGGTTTTGAGTTTTGAATTCTCTCAGTCTTACCTGCATCTTTCAGCTTTAGTGCCTATATTGTCAGAGGTGGTTCATTGATCCAGAGGGACATTTCCTCATTCCTCAACAATTTCCAGCTGACTTCACAGACAAATGCAAATGTGACAGTTTTTGACCACGAAGGAGCATGAAGAGATTTTGACCGTGAAGAGACATGAAAGAGCAGCATCATGTTCCGTCGCACTATGAGCCATGACAGTGATGCTGCAGACCGGAGGAGGCAGAGCATCCGCTCCCGCAGTGGAAGGCCCCTAGATTTAGCTCTGGTTATGTAACTGTCTGTGTTGTGATGGCTTTGCTCTACTACTGCAGCAAACGCTGAAGGCTGCTTATCTGACTGCTTTGTGAACTCAGATGACTGCAAAGGCAAGAGTGTGATCGTGTTAGCTCCGACCCAAAAATTATGTCAGACCAGTTTCAATAGTATGAATGAATACAGGCTTTTCCTTTCAAATAAACAGTATTATTACTTTTATATTTGTGTTATATGTCTGAAAAGCAAGGCTAGAAAAGTGTTCCAGTTTTCATGGAGCTCATACTTTTTACAGTAGTACTTCAGTACTGCTTCTCTCCCAGTCCTGCACAAGCTTAAACAGTAAATTAAATCTTAAGCTGCCTGTAATAATGCCAGACATATACTTCAGCTTGTCAACTGATATGAATGGACAGAAAAATAATAACAGTCAAATAGTGGAAAATAAGGAGTAGTTGTATATTTCCGTTTAAATTAATCTAGATACAAGACTGAACAGCACATAAGCCTGTTTTTTCCTTTCTCATGTGCTTGTGTGAGTGTTAATGGTGCTGTTTAACACAAACAACTCATTCTTATCCCATCTGCGTACTGGTTGACTCATTGGTTCTTCCCCCATCATGGGTACTCCTCTTGTTCTATTTGATCAGCCAGTGTGTACAGCTCAGAATATATTCTTCAGCCTAGTCTTGTGTTTTAGGATTATTTGTCTTTTCAATTTTCCGCATATGAATTAAACCCAGATCTTATCAGAGCTTTTCTTATTTACAGAAGGCTCAGTGAGGGGAAAATTATAAAAGTAATAAGTAAAACATGTAGTGCACTTCATTTATTTAACTAGGGGTTAGCTGCTTTGAGAAAGAATCACTTTTCCAGACAAGCTCTGACCAAGAAAGCAGCACAGACAGTAAAACTCACCCAGACAGTAGCACACAGCCTTAAGGCCTCGAGCCACACGCGTTGTCGCCTCACCATGGAAAGCATTTATACTCATGAGTGACCAAACTTGCTGGTTTGCTCCTGTGAGATTTTTGGCCTGGGAGGAGACCAAACAGATGTTCTTAATTATGTGTCCCTGGTTATTTTGTTTGGTCATCAAAAGGCCAGTGTTTAAGTGAACAGCTTGACCCATTTTAACTGGTTAAGTGGGAAAAAAAACCCCTCTGCTCTTAATTTTGTTGAGCTTCCAAATAGGTCCACTTTAAGCTTGAGGATTTTCTTTCCATATTCATTTGTATGATTAATATGCAGCATTTGAAGTCTTACTATTACATCATTTACTTGCTATTCTGTACTAGTTGTGCTGATGGGAAACTAGCTCTGGCTATGATGTTCAAGATTTGACATGACCACATCCGTTCCTTCAGGAGACAAAGGTTATTCATGAGTAAAAAATTCTCTTCGTATTCGTCACTGATTTTCAAGATGCTGCCTCTGACACTGGCCTTCGCGGAAAAAGGAAATTCTTTAGCATAAAACAAGTCATTGTTGGAAAACTGCATTTCTTACCTCGGGCGATGACGTACTGCAAACACTTAATATCTTTTATTTGTTTGTGGAGTGTGAGAAAGGATTCTGAGGGAGCCTGGAGACTTTTCTGAATGGACGTAAAAGATTCACGTTCATGAGGATGTTAATAGAATTCACACACAGTTTCTGAACTTTGTGTATTTAGTAAACTGGAAAGTCTGTCTCAGCACTGAAACTAAATTTATTCTCACTGGTACTATTTTGTTTTTTTTTCTTTGACGCCCAAATGACTCATCCTGCAATGTTTCCTAAGAAGCATTTGAAGATGTAGGCGATTTCATGTGATCGCCTGTGGTTGACTTAAGACACTACTGGTGGTGTTTCATCCTCTGTGGCATGTTTCCGCCTATCCAGATTGGTGCCTGGTTCCAGTTCGTGATTCACTCCCAAACAACCCAACAGTGGGTTTTCTGGCTGTCTTTCCCAACTCTTTATCCGAATACTTGTCCCCCCTCCTTCCTCCTCCTTGCTGCTCCTCTGCTTTGCCTCCTTGCCTCATTCCTCTGAGTCACAAGCATTTATTTGAGATTATGATGTCCAATTGGAAAATCAGGCTCCAAGTTTTCCTCTTTCCTGTTTTGCCCCTCAGTCAGCCTGGGTACTGTCTGCCAAAACTCAAGATGCCTCTTCCCCATCCCTTATGTCATAAACTCATATGAGACTTAATGTCATTCTTTGAAAGAAGGAGCTGAATGAAGTCGTAAAGTTACCGGGTGGAGTTATCCAGCCTTTAGCTGTATATATTGTTTTTGCCATTTATCTCTGGATTTAACTGCAAATTTGGAAAATTGAGTCCAAGCTGTCACTGTTTTTGCTCTGGAGTGCCTGAACCATGGACGATACAAACCAGATTATTGTCTGATTTCATTAATGATATACCGAACAGTGAGCTTTTCTGTGCTAGCTACTGTTGAACCACCGGACAGTTAATTATTACAAGCCATTTCTGTGTTGGCAGGGAAATTGGATTTAAACAATAACTGGCTAAATCTACCCATGCCTTGCCAGTATAGCAAATGCTCCTCATTTGGAAATCTAGAGTAATGCAACTACTTAAATTGGACATGGATACAAGAGGATTTTCCACACTTCATTACTGGTGTTAGAGTACTATACGTGCTCCAACACACAGTAAACCTTTGCAGGCCATGAATGAGACCCCTTGTGCTGCCTGTCACTCTAGCATTACCTACTATCTCCGCCCATTACAGTGCATGTTGTCCTACACATGGATTATAAGGTTACATAATAAGACACTAAGGAATAGGATATTTATTTTAGCCCTGGAACAGGATTATCAGCTGCACACAGAGATGGTTGATAATTCATAACAGTATGACACCATAAAACTGATCTCTGCCCAGAAAAAACAGGATCAATAAAGTAGTCTTGGGAAAGTTATGAATTGCTTCTGTTACTTTCATTGTATTGGTATTTTAAGTACTGATATTTGTATTCAGAATAGTGATGAGTCAGAATAGTGATCCACGTAAAACTGATAGTTTTCTTTAAAACTTGAATTGCCCCCAGGGGACAAATAAAGTTCTTTAATTGATTGATTGATTGATTGATTGATTGATTGATTGATAGATAGTTCAGGGTTTGTCTATAAGCAAATATAACCGATACCAGCTTAAACCGGAAAAACTTTGTATCTTCCCTGTGTAACGAAAGCAGGTTTACAGGTTTGGTAATATTTTAATTGTTAGGTCAAACTGAGGGACTAACTATTCCTTTGGGGATTGAGAAAATTCTTCTTCTTAAGCTTCATAAACCATTTAAAAATTGACTGGATTCTCTGGAAAAGCGTCGTCACAAACCTGAAAACAGGGCTGTTTTTATTAGCTCATGAAAAACTGACAAAATCCATAGGAAACATTTTAACGAGGCCAGTTCAGACATGAGGGCGGCGCTTCGGCTCCTTGTCATGTCAGTGTTGTAATGATTTTTCGTCTCGGTTGCTGAAGTCATTGAGCCCAAATATGCTCAGTCAACACCCTTCCCCTCTGAGAGCTACACTCCCAGACTCCACAGTCAGGTCCTGGCACCAAACCCCAAGCATAGCCAGCCACACCAGCTTCACCCACAGCAACAGTTTTGTTTCTTTTTTTTTTTTTTTTTGGGCGCCTCCCTTTTTCAACAATGTGGCTCCATTCCTTTCTGCATAAGAACACACTGTAAAATAATGAGTCACAGTATGCAGAATAATGTTGGCGCTCCTAGCTGATCATTTCATTACCTTAACAAAGCTATTTTTTTAAAAAGCATTGAGGTGTTATTTGTTGCCACTACATACAATAATGCAGTCATGTAGAAAGACTTACTGCTTATTGAACATTTGCTGGAATTAGTGTTAGTCGTGACGAATAAAGTCAGCTGGAGTATAAGACCAGTGCCCATTGCAAAAACATTGCCCTGTTTTGTGGGCATGCTCTAATGTGCTCTGTAATAACACTGGAACCTGTTGCACATTGCAAACACAGAAACTTTAGTCCATCATTGTGAGCGAGCAAACCACAGAGCAGCACAAACAAATACAGAGCAGCCAGCAGTTTCTGTTAAGGATATCCACAGATCCTGTGCAAACCTTGTAGCCACTGCAGCTGTTCAATGACACAACACTCTTGTTTGATATTACAGGAAGCAATGAAGCTCACTGCACAATGCATCTCTGGAAACTAACATGGATACAAGCTACGCTATATTTTCTTGCAAGCGATTGTGTCGATGCTGAAATGGCTGTCGAAATACAGTTACAAAAACGTTGAAAAGGTGTTTAAAGCTTAAAAAAAAAAAAAAGAAATAATAAAAGGCCCAAATGACCAATATGTTCACTAATTAACTAAGAGGTGACAGGTCTTAAAAACTGCTTTGGAAACATATTTCAAAGTAAGCTCTGATTGAAACCATTTTCTCTGTCCTAAAGATGTTTGAGGTTTCCAAATATTCTTTGCTGTCCCGTGTATTTTGCTCATATGAGAGCAGTGGTTTGATTAAGTTGTTAAGAGAGGACACATCAGTAACAGAGCCAACTGGACATGCCTCAGTGAAAGAACAACTTTGTCTCATAGTAGCCTGGTGGTAGTTTGTGACATGAAGATGAGTTGGAATAAGCTGCAAAAAAAAAAAGATGGGTCATACCCTGCTTATTAATGAGGGGAAGCAGTAATGAAATGAAATCATCCTTAATCATACCATTATTATCCAGATTATGGTAATAATCACGCTGTTTGGAGGAACACTGTGGCCTCGATTCACGTCTGGTTTGAGGACATGAACTGTCTTCTTGTCTGTTCAGGTGAATTGAGTTTGCTGTAAATAGAGTTGTTTATCTAACTACGACAGAGGTGCAATGAAATTGGGTTTGTTCCATGAGGATGTGCCGGTGTGCCATTAGTTATAAAGCAACAGGGGTCGAGAAAACATATGTAAAATGGAATGTCTGTCAGCTGGAGAGAACACAAACTTAACAGGGAGTAAACAAATATCATGAAACAGGACAAAAAAATGTACTGCCCTCGGTAAATTAGTTCTTCATGTTGGAATGAATAAATGTACTTGTCAAACTGTGACTATAAAAAGTAAAGCCAATCCTAAAACAGATTTTGTTCTCTTTAAACTCAGTTGAAAGGAACAATTTCAGCCTAGTACACAACAACAATCTACAACATCCCATTTGTCATTTGTCCCACAGGTTATCGACTCACTGGGTGTCATGATCTACAAAGCTCTGGACTATGGCCTCAAAGAAAACGAGGAACGGGAACTCAGCCCGCCGCTGGAGCGCCTGATCGACGTGATGACCAACAATGAAGAAACTGAGAGTGACCCCTGTCCTGATGAGGGCTACGAGGCCACCGAGGAGGAGGAGGATGAGTGTGAGGAAGAGGAGGAGGAGGAAGAGGAGGTTGTCTCTGCTACCACCACCGGCACAGTCAGCAGCATTCGCAGCTATCGAGACATCATCATGGTAGGTTGTTGGGTGCATTTTCACATCATTTTCCTTTACAGAGCAGTGCATCCACACATCATCATCACTCCTGCTCCAAACAAATTCCCCTGATTGGGGGCTGTCACACTGTAAATTCCCCAAGTAGCCTCTGAATATGAGACTGTTAATTATAGATGTGTAAACACACTGGTATTTGGGGAATAGGCTTAGAAACTTTCACAGCTTGTTCCCTCCATATAATGAACCCAGTGTAGAACACAAATGTTAGGTCTGTTTGCTGCTGGTGCAGGTCTAGCCCGGCCCCTAATTCCCCCAACAATCATTCTCTTGAGTTTAAACTGCAATATGTCGGTATGACATGGCTAGATTAGATAACTACGCATTCTGACCTCCTTCGCTCCTTGTACTCTGCTGTTCTGTCAGGCAGAGGTAGGTTGGGTCGATGAGGGTTCAGCGAGATGTGAAGCTGACTAAAGATGACAGGAGTTGTCAGTGAAGCATCTCACTTAGACAGGAATAGCTGGATGTCGAATGTGCTGAATAGGTTTTCCCAGTGCTTTAGTGAAAGGGAGTGAACCGAGGAGTGACTGCCTGAGCTGTCATCCTCTTAGCAAAGCTGTCAATCAGCGGTTTGGTTTGTAGTCTACCTGTTTTAACTGCTGACGATTGCTCACCAAATTTCACACACGAGGAGCCATCAGCCACAGTTTTGCCAAATTTTCTTTTGTAATACAAAATGTTTTCGTGCTTGATAAAGATAATTGTTTTCAGGAGAAACAATGGAAAGCACTGATACAGCTGGATTTTTATCAGGAAATACTCTCACTTCTCAGGTGTCATTTAACCTCTGAATTTCACCTAAGTGGCAAGGAACAAGACACTTTTGACTCAGACATTCCTGTGACAAGCCAAGCCCATCAGAAGAGCGCAAAAATATGTCATTCATCTGGTTTTCTCCTTTGTTTCGCTGCAGAGAATTTGAGCTCATCAATTACTCTGGCAGGCTGCCTTTATTATGTCTGTCTTTATTATCATTACAATCACAGTCAAATACCACAAGGGTCAGATCTTTAGGTAATGCATAGGTGATGCTAGTCAGGCAATGTTTGTGCTACTGGACAGTCAGGTCTATATATCTTTTTTGGCACACTAGTGGTATGGCTCTGTGAATGGCTATGTACAACTGGTCTAGACCAGTATGGTCCACAAGGCTTGCTTTAGCTATATGAGATTTCTGTATGCACCAGTATAGAGGATACTAATATGTGTACTTCATGTTGGTCATGTTTAATTAATGTTTATTCCATAAGTACCAGTATATCCACCTCTAACCCCCCATTCCTTCCTATTTCTCTTCTATAGCTATGTTCTTCCCACCTGCCCAGCCCATCAGACGCTCCCAGTCATTACCAGGCTGTGTGTCGTGCTCTCTATGCCGAGACCAGGGAACTGCGGACCTTTCTGGAAAAGATAAAGAGTGCCAAGGAGGTAGGAAACTCTAGCATCCGACATCTGCGAGTTATTGACAAATCTGGTGAGGATAAGTCACAGTCAGGCAGAAACACAAACGATTCCATCTGCTCGCCCACTTGAATCTTTCTTTTCTTTCACCCTGACAATTGATAATACTCTGACACATGAAGTGAAGAAATAACAGGTAACTCCTTCACTCACTTTGAATAATTGTCACTCATCCACATTTCAAAAGTTGGGTATTTTTGTTGGCCTATGAGTCACACTGACCCATTTGCACATCACAAATCTGTAAAGATGCGAAAGAAATTGAAAGTGATAGATAAGATTGTGTTTAAAGGTACAGCACAGGAAAAAAAATCATATGAGAAAGTACCAAACTCTCCTTGGAGTTTACCACTCTGCTTTGGTATGCGGATTTACCGTGTAGAATTCAGTTGGTTGAATTAGGATCTGTTAGACCGACACGATTTCTATAGCTGGGAAAAGAAAATACGAGTGGAGTCCAGAAACGACACAATAACAACGAAACAGCTCACATAGCGGTTATGGTCCAGAAGGATTGAGACTGCGTGCGTGTCCCTGTCTGACCCCCTCTGCTGAGAACTCAGCATCACTTAGACTATTAAGCAGGACTAAAATCTACATGGACATGATCTGGCACCAGTATGCTAGCTAACTGGCTGAGTAGTAGTCTGTAAATGGAATATTGGCACTGGAGTAATGGAGTATGTTTAATGAGGGATTCTCTGTGGAGTTTGTTATTGCAGTTTGTTTTCAGTAATTAATGGTATAAAATACAAACTGGGAGAAAGTCAGTGAATGATGTGGATATTTTGTGTGTACAGCTGTAATGTGTTTTTAAATTTGCACCAGAAATGTTGATAAAATACATAGTTTTTCATGAACAACCCTTCTAAGGAATTCATGTATAAGAAGTGTATCACAGAGCTTCTTATGTAATATATGGTTATAGAATTAAGTTTAACATTATTACCACAATTTAAGGAGCTTACAGGACGGGACCGCCAGGCTACAGGGGCCCCCTTGCACTTTCTGTAGCACTACATGTCACCGGATAATTTCTAATAAGTAACCATACACAGTACCACACATGTTTACGAATTAGGTGGATAGTCAGTAAGTCTTCCTTTCGCTTTCTCTTGCACTTGTCCTTGATAAATTTTGTCAGTGTTTCCAACTTTTTCTCCTTGGATTCCCCCATCTTTCCCCTCTAGTCTAGAAATACACTAAAACCCTCTTTTTTAAAGTTAAATTAAAGTTAAGTTAAATGTGTAAAGCGTAGATTAATTGGCAGCAGTAGCATTCAGAGATTAGAATAGAAAGATCATATCTGCAGAAAAAATATTTATGCTTAGGTAGAAGGAACGTGTTTGAGCATTAAACATGGGTGTGCATGAACAGATGTGAAGATAAGAGAAGCAGCTGCAGCTGTCAGCAGAGGACCCTTAAGGCTTTCTGTCTTTGAGCTGAAAGTCTGACTTTGATTAATATTAGTATTGATCTGAACTGAACTTGAGACAAGAGCCTTTTTAGTTTTAGATTATGAAAGATGAAGAATAGTTTGGCTGTGTCTGTAATTACAAAAAAACAAAAAACAAAAAAAAAAACCCTCCCTCAAACCAGTCTGGGCAGCTTCTTTGCCGTTCCTCAGCCAGCACTTATTCATGCGTTCAGTAAAAAACTAATTAAAAGAAAGGACAGTGTGTCAGCATAATTAAAATACACCCAGCAGAGTACTTGTTACTTGGCCAGGACTTGCACATGCAACTGACTTAGACTATGGAGAAACAAAAAGGGATACACATATCCAATATGTCAACAAGGTGCGTGATTGGACATTTAAAACAGTTACCTAGAACTTTCAATAACCAGGTTGTGCATCAAGGATTCAGCAGACATGCATTAATAGCAGTTATTAGTTGGCTATTGATGTCTTAGTTTTCCCTCTGGTAGACTGTCAATATATAATGAGATGGATATCGACACGCTCATGTAAACCAACATCCATCGATTAATTAACCAGACGGCTACGACAATATGGGCAGTTTGCCAATGGCCCTCATTTAGTCCCAGCTGTGAATGCACCAGTACACCAAGTTCACATCATGACCCCACTTTTTTCATGTTCTCTTTTCTTGATCAGAACCTTCGGAAGATGGAAGGTGAGACTCAGGGAGAACCGGTTAAAGACCTCAATGAGCTTCAAAATGCAGATTGGGTAAGAAGAATATCTACTTTACTACACCAGTCACCAATAGATTTAACAATGGGACCATGTGTTGGTCATTACATGATGTTTACGTGTGTGTTTTCCTAAAACAACTGCAACAAGTATCATTGTGATTCCCACTAGGCACAGTTCTGGGTGCAGGTGATGCGAGATCTACGAAATGGTGTCAAGTTGAAGAAGGTTCAGGAGCGACAGTACAACCCACTTCCCATTGAATACCAGCTCACACCCTATGAAATGCTGATGGACGACATCCGCTCCAAACGTTACAAACTTCGAAAAGTCATGGTGAGAATTTCACTAGCCTGCACGGGTCCACCATAAATTTCATTTCTGTGTTTATAACAAGCCAGGATTAAAATGTTACAATGATGTGTTTTAGTTTTTTATTTTTTTCAAAATCACAACTTATATCAAATTTAACAATGTCGTCTCAGGTGAATGGAGACATCCCTCCAAGGCTAAAGAAGAGCGCACATGAAATTATTCTCGAATTCATAAGATCACGACCTCCTCTCAACCCGGTGAGTAGTACCATGACATGGTGCCAGTAATCTGTCAGAGGATACTTTCATCACTGGTGCAATAGTAAGCCTTAGAGTTTCAGTATATACAGCATTCAGTGTATAATACTGATGTCTCATGTATTTCTGTCACAGGGAAATTTCAGTTTGTCAACACTCAGAGACTGACTCATATGCTAATCATCTACCAAATTTAACCATTGTGAAAACATTTAGTCAGTGCAATCAATATTTTGTCATCAGTTTTTTCTATTAGACACATAATGACATAATGACACATGCTTGTCCATCATCGCATTGTGGTATTGTTAGGCAAGTGATAAACACAATAGTTAGATGACAATAGTTAGATGTTTTATAACTGATTAATTCAGTTATAAAACATGCAGTCAAAACATGAGGAGGTGTGAGGAAGAGGAGGAACATCTCACTTTGGTCTCCATGGTGATGGCAGTCAAGCGCTCACTCCTGTGGTTGTCATGGCAGGTCTCAGCCCGTAAACTGAAACCCCACCCTCCCCGACCCCGGAGCCTCCACGAGCGACTGCTGGAGGACATCAAAGCTGAAAGGAAGCTGAGGCCGGTCTCACCGGACATGATCCGCAGAAGCCGTCTGGGTGAGACACTGACACGGACATGATGATGTTTATACCCTTGCATACATTCACAAATGACAAACACTCTCCTGGAAAGAACTGTATACAAATTCTAATTCAAATTATTGTACTTTTTGTTGAATCTGAAGAAATACCTCAGTTCTTTCTAATCTGGCTTGAGCGCGGCTGTTAACTTCATGCATGGCTGCTCTTTATGAACCTCCACTCAGGACAAAAACCATTAACCACGACTTAATCATTCTAAACCGCATCCATCATGATTACTCTAACAGCCTTCTTCCCACTTTGATCTGTTCACTTAATCAGACGTGTCATAGTGTTTAAACAAGGATGACTGTGTCTGCAGCCGAGAGCCTTCAGTTGTTTGCTAAACCTGCACTGCTAACTGTTGCTAACTGAAACTGTTGCTTTTACTGACACGTGTTGTTGGACTGATGCTTCTCAGGTTTTAACTTCATTTCTGTCAGTATAACTTTATGTAATGCTGCCTTTTGTGATTTTCTTTTCTTTGCAGTGCATAAGAGGTCATTTGGTATGTGGCGGTCGTAATTGGCCAAATTGGAGATAATGTTTCAAAGCATTGAAAGCTTTAATCAGATAAAAACAGCAAATATTTTTCCAGTCAGTACCATACAGTGCCTCTAAACAGTACACACAAGACTCCTTTTGTTGTGGGGCTTTAGGAGGGTAACATGCAGCAGTTGTTACATAATCACATGTATAGGAGGTCGTACAGTTTCTCTTAATCGTTTTCTGAAAAGCTGAGATTATAAAGAGTATATTATTTTTAGGAACAGTCTATTTGGTGAATATGTTTTTAGAATCTTGGGTGATTCATTGACTTCACCATCCATTTTAACTCTCTTGGATTTCTTTTTCTCCTCTTTGTCTCCATTACCTTTTTTTTTTTTCCAAACGTGGGCATATCTCTCAGTCATGCGACCTCTTAGCATGTCTTACAGTTTTGACTCATCAGGTAAAGTTAAACGTCACCTATTGTGTTCCTGTTTTTGTTCCTTGTGTTTCATTCCAGGCTATTTTTAGGGTTTAGCTCTCGCTTCTCCCCTGATTTGAACACACACACCTTGTTTTTTTTATTTCATGCTTGTGCTGTAGAAATATTGTGTGTACGACACACTACTGTCACTTACTGGCTGTTTTGATACTCACACCTGCTCCAAGAAAAGATGGATCAGTACATAGAAGCTTAATCACAGATCTCAGACTGTGTGTAACGGTCATTTTGGTGTTTACTCAAAGGTTTTTTAAATTGGGTAATATCAGGGGCTGCCTAGAGGAAAAGCATAAACATACTGCTGTGACTATCTGTGGTTTAGGCATAGCCATTGAGCCAAAGCCGGTAGGGTGAGATTACAGATCGTCAATCTCTCTCTTTGCAGCCAGTCTGCCCTGCTTCTCACCCTAATCCCCTCTCACTGTGGAATATGAAAAATTACATAACGCTGGTGTCAGCATCCCACCTCAGAAAAATAGTTGAATGGCAGATGATAGTCTGAATGTCGCACTGCAGTTCACAGGACAACCATAATCCAGATGGACATACGGGAATAATCTTTTTTTTTTTTTTCTTTTTGTGCTGTGGCTCATCATTTTTCTCTGCTCACCTGGCACTTCCCTTCACTTCCCTCACCCGCTGTGCTTTCCAGCTGTGCACAAAGCATCTATGTGTGAATGTAGCCCCTCAGTTCACACCTGGTCTGACAGATGCTTGTGGCTGTCCCGCCCTCCCTGTGGTACCAGTCTGTTGTTAGGGATGGAAAATATCTATGTATGCGGTCCTGCTGAAGGCTGTATTCTCTTAACTCCTTTACAGGCGCAGGGAAAAGCATCAGCACCCCTCAGGACTTGTTCCGAAGCTCAGGTAAAGCCTGCGTTAGTGGTGCGACCTGTTATTTTGGCTTTTTGGCCTTTATAACAAAATTCACTGGAAATACAGGATTGTCAGTCTGGTTTGCTTCATTTAGCCAAAATGAGGAGAAAATCGGTAACATTAGCAGGTGGAGTTGCAAGTTGTCTTGCTCAACATGTGGTCTGTGTATACAGACTCTCTGCCATCATGCAGTTATAAAACAAAGACACCCATAGTTTACACAGGAAGCATGATCACCAGCTGTTAAGATAAGGAGACAGCTCATGACAATTTATGATTCACTTGTGGAACCAAAACCAGGTTCAGTTTGTCAGGACCTGTTATCCGCTCCTCTCGACTGACTGTTCTATCTTTGACCCACAGACACTCCTGATGCACCCAGGAAGTTGGCAGTCAGCACCCAGTCTCTGGCCAGTGGCACCGTGGGATCCAGTCAAGGTGGAGTTCAGCCACTTAGCCAGAGGAAGAGGCTGCTCAGGGCGCCCACGCTGGCCGAGCTGGACAGCTCAGAATCTGATGTAAGATGTTGGCTGTGCTCATGAGATGATGGTCTCCTTAATGGGACGATTTCTTTATTACGTGCTTTGAGAGGGGAAGTCTAATCGGTTTAATTGCATAGTAAAGGTCATATTCTGATTTAGCTACTTGAAAAATATTGATGCAGTATCTGCAGTGTAACAAAAGTATCCCTGTTTCTACAAGAAGAAAATCCAACCTGTATTTAAGCCTTTTCAAAGGCATTGCTGAAATGATTTCAGAGACAACCAGCTTGTTAATATTTCTTTTGAAAACTGGACTGGATTTTTTTTGCTATGAAATATTCAAATGTGCAATCTGATGCAGTCAGTATCTCATGGCTAAATATGCGTGATCTTCTGTGTGACAGGAGGAGCCCACGCGGAGCAGCTCCAGTATGTCCACGTCTTTGATGGAGGACACGTCACCGGAGTCCGTCATAGGGAAGAAGGGTAAGAGATCACCTTGAACATACTGTAACGTATTCTGCTTTTGCCAGATCCAAAGATCATTTTAATTCCTCTTTCTTTGTCACATGTCTCTCCAGCTCCTCCCAAGTTCCTGCCTATGTCCGCCACCCCGCAGCCAGACAAACGTCAGTCTCCGCAGAGACGACACTCTATCGAGAAGGAGGCCCCCACCAGTGTCCGCCCCTTCGTACCTCCATCCAAACAAAGCTCCAAGTCTTTGGTACGTTAGCTGTGGTGACCTATTTCTATTGGATTAACCATCAAGGACTTAACGAATGAATGAATGAATGATGCCCCTAAGTTTCGTAACAGATCTTCAGCCTCCCACACTCCATCACAGACATAACTGATTTTACAGCATCTGTCACAAATACACTCACATTAGATAATTAAAGTACAGTCTGAACAGTAATAAAATACAACTATACACAGCAGAATGTATATGGATACTGAAAAGCGTTTGTGAGTTGCAGAGTTTGGTTATAAACATGGACATCACATGTAATTGGAATGAATGCAGCCCATTACTGCGGCTACATCTACCAACAACACTGGACGTACAATATGTCTGTTGAATTTACTCCCGTCCTGTGACTGGTCATTTGTTTGCCATGAGGTCACTGGTTCTCTGACTAACTCTGTGCCGGTCGTATGATTCTAGTGAGGTTGATGGATGTAATTGAAACCACAGGACAGGCCGCTGTATGAAGAGGGTTTAGATGGAACTGGTTCTTTTTCACCGCTTGCTGATTTAATGGCAGACCTCTGGCTCCACACCAGAGGCCCCATTTACAACCGAAAGTCATCACATCACAAGAATTCGCTGAAATCACTGGAGGACAACTGTTCTCTTGATATTTTAAAATTTCACACTATACTTTCAAAGAATCTCCTACTTGTAATGAGTGAATATTTCTCTTGCATTGCTATTTTCAAAACCAGATCCGGAGAAAAGTAAGTGTTGTGCACCACTGATCATATGTCATTCTTTAACTTTATTACTCTGATATTGCTGACGATTCATTTTAAAACGTCCTGTTTTGCCTCTTAAAAATAATTACATTTATTTGTGAGAACAAAAGAACAAAGAAGTCAAAAGATACCATTATAGTTTTGTAGTCATACTTTTCTTGATAAAGTCAAAGAGCACATTCTTTCTTTTTTTTTTTTTTTGGTACAAGCACATGCTCAAGCATGCTTCGCCTATCACGTAGATATCAGGATTTGAGCTTCTCTAGTAGATGTAAAACAGTAAGATCTTTGTTGCAGCTCCCCTCCCCTTGTGGTACTCATACTATATCTCATTAATATGTTTACACTGGTTGGCTGTCTTGTCTCAAAGACTTACTTTGAATCATTTTCTATTTCATATAATGCTGCAGCTTACGGCGGATCCCAGCGCCAAGGTAACTTGGTCAAAATCTATCCATCTCCATCCATTTTTTTTCTGTTATAGCATTATTATTTTAGAAATGTAGCAACACTAAGAAGGACACAGGTTAGGGGGGAAAAAAGGAGAGAAGATTTTGGGGACGGCTAGCAGGGATGTGTCAATTGTTCTTCTCCAATAGCAGACACCAGCTGTGATCCACGGTGTCCACAAAGGAGCAGCAAAAAATGAAATCACAAGATGAAAGCTTCTATCTCAGTGAACTCTTTTCCTTTTGAGATGGACGCTGTCAGATGATTTTTCAATCATGAGACTCGCTGTTATGAAGTCCGGCTGTTATGAAGTCCGGCTATTATGAAGTCTGGCTGTTACGAAATTAAATTTCATGCCACAAATGAGAAATGAAATAACAGTTAAAGGGATGAGCTCATGCAGGGAGAGAGTTTATGAAATCATGTATGAACTCTAATGCCGATGTTTGGGACTCCTGTAAATAATGATGCCAAGTGCAGTCTGCCAAAAATGTCCTCTAATAAGGAGTTCTTGTATTAAGTTTTATGATGTGTATTGTATGTGATTAGCTTGGAATAGAAGGTCCTGCTTCTCTTTGAATGTCCTGTTCCCTCTGTCTGCTGGTCAGGTGGAAGCTGCCAGTGGTGCTCAGGGCACGGTATGTCACTGTTACTGCATATTGTCAAATTGCATCATCAGAAACTCATAACACTGTGTGGGGAAACTGGCCAAAATAGCATATAATTCAACACCTTGTGTGACCTTGTGTCATGACCATTTGTGTGAACAAGAGATCCCTGGGTTACTGAATAATAGCACTGGGAAGGTTATAAGGAAAATATTTACAGCAGAAGCTAACATTTTCTGATCCTATCTAACTAAGTGTAAATGATTAGTAAAAGTAAAGTTCCTTGAATAATTTCTACTTCTGTGGAGTTTGACTTTTTGTGACTTAAGCTTTTAAGCTGAGACAAATGTTGAAAATGTAGCAGAGGCTCCCGGCTATGTCACCAATTTCCAGCTTGCAGCATGGTGGGGATCCACTTGCTTGGCTGGGTGGAAATAATGGTTGTAAAACATTCATTTGTATGGAAAAACATTCATGGTATGGTTGGAGTTCTACTGAGTTACCTTAGAAGTAAATACAAAAATCACCAAGTTAACTTGGGTGACTCCTAAATTTAGAAATGCAGTTGAGTCTGCTCTTTGTGTATTTTTAACATGGACCTGTGGTCAGGAATTAAATTAAATAGAATGATTGAATAAAGGAAGCTGATTCCCAGAAGCTGTGGAACACCAACTTGGCGGATGTGTTACATCACCAGGATGCTTTGTATTTCTGTTTGTTGTCACGCTGTCATGTCAGCATCCTTTATGTAAGGGACTGTTCTCACCCTCACCACCTCATTGCATGTTTGGTCTCTTGGTTAAGTGGTGTGCAGTGGGTGCTTGTCTTTTGTGGGATTCACTGTGACTGTATTCCCTGGTTTTTGCATTTAGCTTCACTCACATGGTGTTAGTCTCTCTGGCAGCAGATGTCATCACCTCTTGCTTGGGGTTGTCCGTTTACTGATCTGTGAACGTTTAGTGGTCTGATGAATCTCTTTCTTCCAGGAGGAGTTCTGCTACCCGGTCGAGTGTCTGGCTCTGACGGTGGAGGAGGTGATGCACATCAGACAGGTTCTTGTCAAAGCTGAGTTGGAGAAGTTTCAGCAGTACAAAGACATCTACAACGCCCTCAAGAAAGGAAAGGTAGAAATAAAAAACAACCTGCAGAATTTTGTCTTAAGTAAGGCTGATATTTTCTGACTTATTTATCCGATACCTTTTATCTCACCTCATTATTTCCTCTCTAGCTTTGCTTTTCATGTCGGACCAAGAGATTCTCCCTCTTTACCTGGTCCTACACCTGTCAGTTCTGCAAAAGGTAAAATAAATCACGTTTACTTGAAACACTCAAATGAAGTGCAGCAGCTATTCAGTAATATCTAACTTGATGGTTAATTTTTATCTTCCCCAGGCCCGTGTGTTCCCAGTGCTCTAAAAAGGTAGGAGGCTGTTGACTATCTGTGTATGTTATTGACACTCTTGACATCTGTTAGCTGATCCACGAAAACGGTCAGGTTTTCTATAAATACTGAACAAGTGGTTTTCATCATTTTGTGTATCCTTGTACCTCAGATGCGGCTGCCATCTAAGCCTTATTCCACCTTGCCCATCTACTCATTGGGCCCCAGTGCTATGGCTAAAGAAGAAGCAGGTGGGGTGTCTGCCCCAGCAGAGCCTGAAAAGCAGCCGTTTGGGTCTGGACACAGCCGACACAGCCTACGCAGAAGCGTTTACAAGTATGTTACTCCCATTTTGTTTTATATACTGAGAAGATATGGTAAAGATGTTGTGCTTTGCTGGGTTAGTTTAGTCATTATTTCTCTCTGTCTCATCAGGTTGTCCAAGCACGGCAGCAGTAGCAGCAAAGATGGCCGGTCACAGGACGAGCCAGAGCTGCCAAAGGAGCTGACAGAGGACTGGGTCACCATGGAGGTTTGTGTAGACTGCAAAAAGTTCATCACAGAGATCATCTCCTCCAGCAGGCGCAGCCTATGTGTGGCCACAAAGCGTGCCCGTCTCAATCGCAAAACCCAATCCTTCTACATGTCATCGTCGAACTCGATCAACTTCAGGCCCTCAGAGCGCACCATCAATGAGGTGTAGAAAGTAGGACCGCCCTGTGCACTTTTGTTCACGCTGAGCTTATTCGCTCAAAAAAAAAAAATTTAAAAATAATAAATCCCCTCCCAGTCTAGTTTTGACATGGACTGATGTACTGGCAGTTTATGTAAATGGTGATTTTCAAAAAATCAGCGGCCATGAAGCCAGTCCATCCCACCCCCAAAGGTTGTAAAGGTTCTTATACTTTACCCCCTCTCAGGAAAAGTTGGCATGCTATGATTCGCCATGACTAGTCAGGTCTCTGAAGTAGCTGCCAGATAATAAAGGAGAGCCATGTTTCTGTCTGTGGCAGTGGGATATATTGAGCTGCTGATATTGCTATGGTAAACCAGGTAAGAGAATGTATATTTGACGTAAGAGTGGGTTCAGATGGTAAGGAAAGCCAAAAGTTGCAATGATTTCGTGTAAATAGTATCAAGGCCCAACCCTAATCTTAGCTATCAAGATGTTTTCCAGTTCCTGTTTACTTTGAGAACTCAGGAAGAACAACCGATTGTCTTTTTGACAGAAATGCACTGTAGATCCTCCTGTCAGGTCTGCTGGGGTAAATCTCAGCCACTCTCCTGCCCCTCCTTTATTCTTCCAGCAACAATTATGCCAAATGTTACATCATTCATTTTATAGCCAGTTTAAATGCATATTTACTGTTATTACATAACATGTTGAGGGGGGAGAAAAGTCAGTTTATTTTTCTGGGTGGGGTTTAGTGTTTAGTTATAATGTATATTCAATTCTGTGCCTGGTGCCAAAATGTAATTTTTTTTTCTTTGAATGCCTTTGTAGGACCTATTGTACATATGTGTGATAAACTCGATGGGGGACATTTTAGGGGTAATCCGAAGCTTGGTTTCTTGCCCTTCCATGTTCCAAGCTGGGCAGTAGAAGCACAGAAATGTGGGTTATGAATGTGTACATGCTGTATATCTTAATTGTTCAAAATTTAAATTTAATATAAAAAACCTAACTAAGTAGAAGTATAATTTTGCCATGTTTTAAGATTTCTGCCTCTGGAGTTTCTTTATTTGAAATTCTCCTCTGAGACCTTTATTATTAGTGTTATTATGTTTGTGTCAGTGTAATAGTAAAATTTTATTTCTATTGTATAGTTTATGAACTCCTCAGTGTTAAGATACTCCTCTAAATCGCACTTTTATCAGACCAATTTATTGTTTATGTTGTTTTCTTTTTCATAATTAATAATAATAATTAAAATCTTTTGTTTCCCATCTCTTGGGGGTCCATAGTGCCATTTCCCGGGGTTCCTCATGAATGAAAATGTGTGTGAATGCCTTCAGATTGTTTTTAAGGAAGAATAATGGCTTAAACAAAACAAAACACTCCACTGAATTGAATGTAGGCATTTTTAAGTGTATAACTTTAATTGAATATATTTTATGAACATTTTACCCTTTACAAAACATAGTCTCACTCACATACACATGTACATACACACATAAACATCTTACATTCATTTAGTGTGTTGTGTGACAGTTGTTACCAAATGAACGCAAAGTCTAACCAGCCTGTCAAAGGATGCCATGTTCCAATGAAATAATACATCTGACCAGTTTTATTTTGGACCTCTGTAAGGAATGTGTGCATGCTGTACTGTGATCTGTTTGTTTTTATCAAAGAAATTATAATAAAATCACCATGATTCTTACTTTTGATTCAATTACCCTGTTACAGAGTTTCAAGCTTGGTGTAAAATTTAATTTCACAAATGTGTGTTATAACAGGGCACACGTGTGTCAGGCCATATTAGTCAGCAGAGGGCGATGAAAGGAAATCTTTCTGCTGCTTTCACATCATCCTGTTGCCTTAGCGACATCGTGTGGTAGAAGGTATGTATTGCAGGTATTTTAAGTTCCATCGCTTTTTCATGTGCAGAACTGATATATCTGATTATGCTGATAGAGTAATGAAGTGTTGTCAAACATACAAGTTATAGTTTTAATAACTTTTTAAAACTCAGATTTAGGTGAAAAAGTTAAATGTAAATACACTAAAAGCCTGTTTGAAAATCTACAAAGTTTATACAGTATAAGATTGTGGTGGATATTTCTTAATGTTTGTATATGTGTGTGATGATGGATGCATGTGGCTCCTATATATGCAGACAGGTCACTTAACCACAGTTCTGTGTGTGAGCTCACACACAGTGTTGGCTGGCAATGAAATACTATCCCTTGATGGGTTAGTAACAGACACTGAAAATAACCTGCCAAGCCACGGCCTCCCTGAAGGGTGACCCTCACACACTGGTTTCTATGGAAAGACGGCAAGCAAACACACAGTCAATAAAAAGTCTGAATAGACCGTGTATTTAGCAGCAGCTCAATAAAAAGTTTCACAGGGTGTTGTTCTCAAATGCTGCTCTGGCTAACTGAGAGGACCATTCGACATCTGACTCAGCTGATTCAAATTTTTAAGGTTTTAGGTTCCTTGTTTACAGTGTTTTTGTCTTGATAATGATCTGGTTGGCACCATACACAGACGCACATATACAGAGAGCTGTTGTTAGGCATTCAGAGTGACCAGGCTAACAAGGAGCGATTTAAGCCAATGACAGTCTGAGCTTGCTAATGTGGAGAGTGATGAAATTCCCTTTTGGTCGCTGCTCCTAGGCAAGTTTCAATGTTTCCCCGCTAATGGGCAGGGATTAAAATGTAAGAGTGAAATCTGAGCCTAAATCTCTTCCCCTAAGGTCAACTTAACAGGAGAGCTGCATACAAGTTGAGCCTCTCGACAGGGGGGGAACTGATAACTAGAGATTTAGTCTGCATGTGGAGCTTTTACAGGGATGGCCAACGCTCTCTATGAAGAGAATGTGAGGGTCAAGAGGTCGGCACATCAGTCCTACAGCATTGTGTTAATTTCATCTAAGATAAACAGTTTTAACTTTCTATCATAATTCTTACAATATTGCATCAAAGTTAAATTTAATGCACTATTTTGGTGGATTTTGCACTGTTACTTGATGATGTATGTTGCGCAAATGTGTCACCTGATAGCCAGTGAACATGTTTCTGTGTCCGTGTCAACAATGTTTCCTTGTGTATGAAGGGAACATGACTCAGCCAGTCTGCAGACAATTGGAGAACCATTTAAGTCTGAACCAAGTTCAGCTAAAGGCCAGACTGATTCAATCAGTTGTTCATGTATGCAGAGAGATTCAAATCAATAAATTAAAAACAGGATTTTCTTTGTTACATCACCACATACTGTAAAAATATATGTAAGTGTTCCTTTAAAAAGGACTTACACACAGGGAGATAGATGACCAAAATATAATCATGCTTTACAATAAGTTGACAGATTTTAAAGATTGTGCATCGTGCAGTTGGTCAGTGCTGCAGTCTTAAATAGACAGACTCACGACAGGGATGCATGCCACAGATGATCCTTTGGGCCGATAAAAGGGTTGCCATGGCAATCGTCACCCAGGCCAGAGGCTGGTTGAGTACAGCAGTGAGTGTGTGCTCCATAAGGGTCAAGAGTATGACAGGATGAAGACAGTAGTGGCCCACAGTGATGGTAAGACGTATCTCCGCAGGCTTGTTAGCCTCTGCCTTAATGCTTTTTGTCACACGTTACAGCTGGTGTGGATCTCGTTTCTTCCTGTTGTTTCCTCAGACGAATGGAAGATTGATTTCAGATCAGTGAATGTGCTTGTGAGCAACCACCGGCAAGTTACATGTGTGTGAATGTGGCCCCACTGTAAGCTGCAAACCCTGACAATCAAAGCCATTTCCACTCATAGCTACACTTAGCAGGTCACTGCATCCCCACCAGGCACTTGCATTCAAAGCCAGCATTGTCACATGTCCTCACATCAACATAGCTGCCTGCGAAGCCATTCTCCTTATCTAACAATTGCACATAATGAAATTAAAGGTAAAACAGCACAAAAGAAAGCACAGTCTTATTCTACTCCCAGTAATGTATGTTGCAGGCAAAACATTCAGGAAATGATACACAGAACATACTTTGTTGGGGGATGCAGGAATAATTCTGAAGGTCATAGATAGAGCAGGCAGAAGTGGAATCATGTTGGCCCAGATAATGCCATTTCAGTAAAACTGTTCCTCTTAGCAACATTTCAGCAACCACGCTAGACTACTGTGTAGTCCATGTTCTGTCACGATGGTTCTCATCACCAAGTGCACTCTGTTAGAAGCATGTGGGTCATGGAGGAATGTAATTTCTATAAAGTGCAACTTTATTAGCGGACAGATCTGTCATTTTCAGCAGAGCTCATAGAATTAACACACAGCCAGGCACGTGTTTAATTGTTACAGAGAAGTCATCTGCAGCTGCCAGGCAGATTGACATGTTGTGTATAGATGTCCGGGGAATTAAAACATTAACACTTTCAGCTAGCATCAAACGAGTGCAGCCATCTGCAGAAAGAGCTTTTTGGATTACGTATGTGTCTGAACAGCTGCGTGTTGTGTAAGTATAACTGCCTCTCATCATCTGTGGGGTTCTCACTTCAGTTCCACCCCAGGTGCCTTAGACATGACACCTCTGCGCGTGAGACGAGCTCTCCTTTGATTCACATAAAAGTCAGCCTGGCTTAACATGCCGTTAAGTTGTGGCAAAGACTGAGCTGCGTGAAGGAATGCAGTCAGTTTCAAATGGTTTCCCATTTGTATAGTTAGAGGCCAATCACTCATGGCAAAGGGGAGGTGAAGAACATGTAACTAAGCGGTCGCCAAAAGTGGCTGATTGGATGAGAGGTCACGGTGGGTTGGGTCTGTTGGAAACACAGACTAGCGGCAGAGAGCCATGGTCAAATAGCTTGTATGGCAAAGAGCCTTTTGAGGTCCAAACATCAGTCTTTGGGTCATAGCACTCAAAGCAGTCTGAGTCCTCGATGACATCGTGGCCGTTGAGGATGCGTCCACCAGTGACATAGAGCTTGTTGTTGATCACTGTAGCGCTGTGATGCATCCTTCTCTCCTTTAGATTCTCACATTTGACGAATTTGTTGGCTTTGGTGTCGTAGGCTATCATGCGTCTGGTGTATCCTGGAAATCAAATTTTGAAATATAATTTTGAGATATTTCTAATCGGCCACAAAGAACACGTATTATTGTGTAATGTTAGTATTACACAATACTAACAGGTATTGCCTGTGTAGGCAATACACATCAGTGAGTCACAACATTGCACTGGGTGTAATCATTACAATTAATATGGGCACTGCAGTTAATTTTAGTCAAGCACACACTGTACTGCTGGAAATACTACTAGAGCACTAAATGTGTATCAAGCTGAAAATAGTCCCCAACAGATTTGCTATTTACTCCTCTCTGGGTAATGTTTGCTAAAAGCTACAGTTCCTTGCTATTCAGGAAAATGCTGAGTCTTTTTAAAAAATAAAACCTCCCTACTGTGAGAGTCGCAGAGCAGGGAAGTCAAAAAGTACTGAGAGACATGTAAATTGTAGGAACAAGAACTTGTTTGATTTTTCAGATCAAATCAGAGCTCACCTCCTATGATGTAGATCTTGTCCTCTATGACGGCAGCAGGGGCGCAAACATTTTTCACGGTCCTTGTCTCTAGCCTTGACCACAAGTTGCGAGAGATGTGGTACACCTGTTGACACACGGAAAACATCAACAGTGAATCTGTTTTCTAGCGTACCAGGGATTGTGATTCACTGTATGCTTGAGTGACATCCAAAAATTTTGCTTTTCAACTTTCTATTCACACATACTGATAATAAAATCTGTTTAAGGCCATAACTGGCACTTCAATGTTGATCCACAGACCCTAAAAACATTGGTCTTCTTTACCTGGATCAGCCTGACTGGATTCTGCATGGCATCCTCTCCTCCAAAAACATAGATCCTCTGATCACTTGCTGCAACAGCTGGATGCAGCACTGCTGTGGGCATTGGTGCCATGGCCTCCCATTGATTGAACATACTATTGTACCTCTCTACTGACCTAGAGATTCGCTTGTCTACCCCAATGCCTCCTAACACAAAAATAAAATGCAGATAGGACACACTCTGGTGGGCGTATCGCGGCTCCAACATGGGCTCAGCAGTCCTCCACTGGTTGGTTTTAAGGGAGAGCGTGTAAACCGTGGCGCTGACTGAGCTGTCACCTGATGTCATGCAGAGGCTGAGCCCGCCAAGTACATAGAGGATGCTGTGAATACACACATACGCAGCTTTGTAGAGCCGCAGCGGAAGCTTGGCCAACCACTGCCAACGCTGAGTCCTTTCATCGTACAGTAAGGCTTCTCGTGAAGTTTGTTCATTGTTTTTGCGTCCTCCAACCACCACCAGTGTTTCTCTGCAGGTGTAACGTCGAGGTGTGGTCCAAAGTGGCTTGAGCTCACGACTACACTTAGTGCTGACTGTGAGCATGAGGCGACGCACTGACTCGATTATCTCAGTACAGAGCGTGGAGGACTGCACCAGAGGGTCGTTGGCGATGAACTGGAAGAGGTAAGTTGGATGGATGTAGCGAAGACGGACTTTCTTGAAGAGATCGTGGATTGCACCGCGGCGTGAAAATGGGTCATGGTGGATCCATGCCAGGAGGGTCTCGAACACCTGCTCCTCCTCAGCACAGAGTCGGTCATCTTCGAGGTAACACATGAGTTCAGGAAGAGACAGCTCACAGAAGTCCTCTGTAGCAGCAACATCAGAGAAACACCTCACAGCCATCTCCTTTGCTCTCTCCCTCAAACTCTCACAGTGAAGGATCTCAGAGAGCCGGATCATGCTCAGACAGTTTTCTGGACTGAGCTGCTCCTGAAGAAACAATGAGCAGGCCTCAAAGAGACCTCCATAGTGAAGCATGGATGCTGCCTGCATGAGCGGGAGCACAATCTCCATTGTGATAGTAATGCAACCAGTGTAGACATAGTCCACAATGCGGCTGATGACATTTGAAGAGATTCCCTTCAGATTCACACGAGCCTGACTGCTCTCCAGAAAGTTGCTGCAGAACATGGCGCGGAAGTACGGGCTGCTGGACACCAGGACGTTCCTGTGGCAGGGGATCTCCTGATGTTCCGTGCAGAGCAGAACGTCTGTCAGGATACGTTCCTGCCGGAGGATGTTGAGCTGGGCAAGTAGGTGGGAGGGAAGTTCCGAGTCTTTGAAAGAGAAAACGTCTCGTGGTCTACAGGCCATTCTGTGCGAAGCAGAAAAAGAAAGAAAGCAACAACAACAAAACAACATGCATTGTAGAATTACGAGATGATACAATCTAGAACAGTTTCATTTAACTTTTTATTTGGCTTTTACCTTTACCCTCACATTAATCAGGCAGATCCCTGTGACAGCAAACCCTTTCATTTATTAGCTCGCACTTAAAATCTTAAAACTCCTGCAGAGCAGCTGTCCTTGATGTGAATTACTGAGTCACAGATTTCTATTTTAAACCTCTGCTAAATTATCTTGATGCATCCACGTAGCATTAGGCCTCATCTCTGTTATGAAGCCGACCATTACTGCTAGCACAATCAGAGCTGTGTCAACACATAATCTGTTTGTCTCTCCATCACACTGAATTTCCCTCACTGGGCATCTCTCTCTTTGTCTGTTTCTTTTGCTATTTTTTACAAGTTTTGTTTTTTTTAAACCTATCCTATCCTGTGAGTCTCTATCTGTCTCTCCCTGGCTGAAGGGTTTGTGATGATCCTGCTGTTTAGAGAGCAGGAATTTCATTGCGCTATTAGCAACACTAAGTCTTCTAATCACTCCCACGACAGCTACTTATTTACTCCCACTTACAGGCCCAGCCTGGCTGATATATTTGGACCTCTAATCATTATTGTATACTATGAAATGCCATTGGCTGTGAGGGACATTTTTCCACAATCTGTTGTAGAGACTAGGATCACCTTATAAGTTACATCAGAATTTATAAGTTACTGCACACATTATCCTTCATTTCATTTTCATCTTCAAAATCCAATGATTATTTGCATTAAGTAACAACATGTGGCAGAAACTCATTTCAGTCATCTTATAATTTTCAGGTTAAAGCACTAAATAAGAAGATTTGGGTCAAACTCATGAGTTGGAGCCTCCCTAATGAACCTGTAGTCAGTTCATCAGCAACATCTGTGACTGGGTGAATCCTTACCTCCTGCTCTCAGAAAACCAATAATCTCCAAAATATCTTGTCCGTCTGGTCTGATAAAAATATCAGTTTCAACTAAAAAAGAACCAAAATGTAGTCCAGACAAGTGGATAGTGTCGTCGAGGAGAGAGAAGGAGCATGACACAGAGAAACGACAAGGCTCTCCAGTTAGGCTCTGTGGAGCTCGCCATGAGGCCACTGTGTACATTCCTACAGCTAAGAATAGCATCCTGGGCCACTGTGACTTCAGCCAGGCCTCTCATGTGACACGGAGCTGTTTGGTACCCAGTTGCCGGCTTAACAGCTCTGCCAGGGTCCAGTGTGAAGAGTGTTTACAATAGCCAGGGGAGGGAGAATCATCATGGGGTCCTGAGTCAGCCATTGAGGCCACCCACGCTGGTGTTTAATCATAATGTCCCTGAGCTGCTAACCCTTGTCCATTGCTGTTTAAGTCCCCCCCCCCCCCCCTCCTGCCTCATCCCTGATGTGTGTAACCCAGGATGAAGGTAAATATAGAGCAGTGCTGATGGGCCAGCTTGATCAGGAGAAACAGCTGTAAAATCTGGGCTCAGTTTAACTCAAGGTGTGGTGGTGTTTCTGTGTGTTGGTCCATGAGTGTGTACAACTGGAGATGACTACTATTACTTCTACGACTACTAGTCACCTGTGTGCGGTGTCAGTTACTTAGTAGCAAAGTGTGTATCATATTGCCAAATAACACCATTATCCTGAATTCTGCAGACAATTAAGATATTATGTTTGACCAAATAAAAGAAAACGTATCTCTGATTGTTGATATTTTAAGTTTTAATGACAATATAGTATAAAGAACTCTGGCTGATATAGAATGATGGGTCATGAAGGTTAAATTTGTCATCCTTAAGATTTTATTCCCATTTGATCTGATGACTGGTGCTAACGACTGGTGTTAATTTAATGCCAGTTTAATGCTCTTGCTAAAAAAAAAAAAAACAGACCATAGAGAGTATCAAAGACAGGGTTTGACTTCATGAAAAACACCTTCGCTTCTTTAGGCCTCTAAAAATCCTTCAAGTGAAACAGTCTGAGAAGATAAACTGCTTACACCTCACGTCCACATTGAGGCCAGAACCTCTGGCGAGAGGTGGCAAGAGACATCACTTAATTTTAAGGGGTCACAAGCCAAAATTGGATGGGAAACAGTGATACAGAGGGAGAACCAGTAGACTCTAAAAAGCTTGCTGAAAGATAAAGATGAATCTGGACAGAATCTCTTGTAACATTATTTGAAGTCACTGATGGGCAAGATTGAAAAAGTAATGAAATAAATTTTTTCAAGTCATAACCTCATGCTTTCACTCATATATCCCAGAGAGAGATATCATTTTGAGGCATTTAAGCCTCCTTTTCCTCACAGGTTATATCTCTAACTCGTCATTTCTCTTTCTCCCAAAGGAGCCTTATCTGCAGCCCCTCTCTCTCTTGCACTCCTTGCAGCTCCTGAGGCAGTGAGATGAATTACTGTCATGTTTGTTTAGTGGCATATCACTAGGAAATGGAGTTGCATGTGGACAGATTGAATGACATAACTACAAGAAAGTGAGCTGTCAGCAACTCAGACATCATGATATGTGAGCACATACAGCTTTGGTGGACTTTGTCACAGACTGAAATCCTACACCCTGTTACCAGTTACCAAGTGACAGCTTCATGCTCATAGGTCATAGTGTGTACTACAGACTCCTTCAGGGAAGAAGCTGAAAATCTGACAAAGAGCAGTTTCTGCAAAAAACAAAAAACCAAACATGTGGGCTGAGGTGCAGGAGGGAGATTATGATTTTCCACTTTTACTTCATCTTCATGGCTTAAATCCTGCTATCTTGATTCACTGATTTACATGCTGCTGAATGACGATAGATTTGGGGACTTTTATTTAAATATATTTTTGCACTTTTCGGAGGCAATTTAAACATCCAAATGGAAGTGATAATATATCATGTTGTGTAATATTTTAGATGCTTCAAAACACTTTTGTTAAGTTTTTTTTTTTTTTTTTTTTTTAATGTGATGTTTTTATGTTTTGAATGATATTTTGTAAGTGGTGAAATAAAGTTGAAACCTGATCTTGGCTTTAAGTTTATCTTGAAACCAAGATAAGATTCCATGATGGTTGTCAGTAAACTCCAGGCTCACTGACAACTGATTTATGGAAATTTGATTGAAGGTTTGCTTAAGAATATTCACAACTAAAGAACAATATAAATGACAGAACAAGGGCTTCTGGGCAAATAATCTGGCTGCCCAGAATGTCCTAGTATCAACATCTAGTTTTAATCCATTTGCCCTTTTGTTTCTTTACCTTTCTCAAAGTATGCACTTGTGATCTTCATTATCAATATATTTGACAATCATTCAATCAATCTTTAATAACTGTTTATTTGCCCCGTACATAAAATGTCCATCATCATTCCCTGAAGCTCAGTTTAACATATTCAAATTGCAGTGTACAATATAGTGGGGGTCAGTGAGGGCCCACCAGGTCAGTTTGGCTCTGATAATAATAATAATAATAATAATAATAAGTTTATGAGGTGAAACATTATTAAAAAAGACACTGATCAGGTCTGATAACCAATCACCTCTCATTTGTCACGAGCTCCATTCACATCCACGGTCACGCCTCGGCAGGAAGTGACGACTGTAGCCACGAGCGTGACGAACGACTTGTTCGAAAATACAACAAGGAAGTGACCGTTTATTGTGGAGGAAAATAATCACCGGAGAAAACATCTCTTCAAACCGGGGGTCGCTTCGCTCGGTTGTTGGGTGTCGGGGGGGGGTAAAGTCAGCGTGGACTTGCCCGAGAGCCCGTTTGTGATCGTCTCGAGGGATTCTGCCTTTAGCCAGCTAGCTAGCTAGCGATGAACACGGACGTGGAATTTCACATCAGGCAGAATTATCCGTGGAACAAGCTCCCCGCTAACGTCAAACAGGTACCGTGTTTTAACGTTTCCTCGGGCCGGGGCGAGGAGTGGGAGGGGGTGGAAGGGGGTGGGGTTGTGTGTGTTGGGGTAAACCTGTCAATGTCACCGCGGTGCTCTCTGTCACACGGGCGGCTGTCAGCGACGCACCGCTGCAGGGGTTTCTCCGTTCAGCCGGAGCCATAACTGACCATCACTGTTGCAGCCTCTCTTTTTCTGCTTTACCCCTCACTGGCATCACATTACCCAAGTCGAGTCAAGTCAGTTTTTCTCTGTATTGTCAGATCACAGATTTACCTCAAGAAAATTGCGACAGCCCTCTGTCCTTAGACCCTCAGTTTAAACCCTTAAACGGGGAAAAATAGAGGAGATCTCTCGAGGAGCAGTGGAGGAGGGATCCCTCTTCCAGGACGGACAGAAATGCAATAGATGCCGTGTGTGCAGAATAGAGCAACGAAGCACATTCCCACTATGCATTGTAAACATTAATGACTGTTTGAGAGGTGTCACCACGTGATTTTAGCGCGTGGATGTCACGCGCACATATTGCAATCACACCTTTGTGCACAATGTGTTTTTGACTTGCAATGTCGAAAAATGGGAGGGATGTTTTACTGTTAATAGTCTGCATATATCCCCTCATCCTGCATGAACGTTGTTCCATCATGCTAACATGTCATGGCGAAGACGAGGCGGGTGGATGTACATGCAGTAGCTTTGTGTTGCTGTTCCAGCTTCCTGTGCGTCTTGGATTACCAACCAGAAAAAGTGGACAACAGTATCAAGTTTACAAGTTTTTTTCCTCTCCTGATGCAGATTATGATACTTCAGTTCTGCCAATACAGAGTACCGGTCCATTATCAGTGCTGTTTTCCCTTCAATTTACAATCTGTATGCCTCACTGCTTGGATGTAGTAAGGCCGGAGATCGCCGTGGCACTATAAACTGAGTTGGTGGCAGTAGCTGATAGTGAAAACACCAACAGAATTTAATGCTGATCGGTCACATCAGGGGTGATGCCAGATTCGCTTAATAAGGCCAGTACTGGTGCTGATACTGATATGATATATCAGATCGGTGCATCCCTAGAACATCTGTCTGGAAGTATTCACTACTAAGGCACAACTGACACAACAAGGAACTGAAGATGGGCTCTGCTTTATTACCTTATTTCAAGGCCCTGTTCTGGGTCTCTGTTTTTGCACCCTAGCAGGTTAATTCAGCCCTGGTCCTCACATGGGTGTTGTTTTTTTTTTCTGCAGAGTTTGGGGAACTCTCAGCGAGAATATGAGAAACATGTGCTGCTGTACAGCATCCGTAACCAGCTGCGATTCCGCAATAACTTAGGTAAGCTAGTTTGATCATCACACCACTATTAAACATGCACCTTCCACTGTATGACACGCCATGGTTGGTTGTGGGATTAAAAGACACAGAGCAAACAAATCCTCTTGCATTTAATGGCTCTGGAGAGAGTAAGTTTCTGTATTGGCTAAATATGTACTCAGTTGAAAGTTTATCAAGTACACTTCAGTAAACCAATTGCATCCTAATACAACAGTCCTGTAATGAATTCTACCTTCAAGATGGAAAGATAATTCTTGTTTATTCTCCATTAGCATAATCTAGGAGTGTTTAAGACCTAGCACCTTAGTGTTATTTATAACAGCACCAGACCAGGTCAACTTGCAAACACACATATTTTATTACAGGTACATTCAGAAATAAGAAAGACTTCTCTTTTGGTACACTTGTATGTGTATGAGTTTCTATTGTGGATTGAGTGATATTGGCGCTATCCTTAAGCATACTTGTCCTCAATGATTGAGAAAGAGATTATATTACCATTTAAGTAATAAGTCAATGTAAAAATGTGTAATAGTTTCTAAATAGCTGTGTGGTAATATACACTTAATTCAATCAATTGCCTTATTTCCCGTGTGACCTTCTGGATCAATATTCCTTTTTTAACCTGGATTGATCTGGTATAGATTTGCGGGAAGTGTAACTGTATGAACACTCACGCCCTGACTGTGGCCTGACCGTTGTGTGTGCTTTACGAGCAGTGCGCCACGTGAGGAAGGATGAGCGCAAGTATTACGAAGAGCTGCTGAAGTACAGCCGGGACCACCTGATGCTGTACCCGTACCACCTGTCTGACATCATGGTCAAAGGGCTGCGAGTCACTCCGTTCTCATATTACATTGGAATCATGGAGGTAAGAGATTCGTGCTGCCTTGCAGGATAGAACTGAAAAAAAAAGGTGTTTAATGTGGCTAAGCTTCAACACTTTTTGTGTTACCATAATCTCAGTAAGCAGGTTCTCATGCACCTGAACATCTATCTTTGTGCACATAGCACGTGAAAGCCCTCGCTGATTCAGGAGTCTTGCTTTTTTTTTTTCTCTTTCCTGAAAGCCAAGACAATAACACTGGTGATTTCACAATTTCATCTGTGCTTTCAGAACAATGAGCTGGGTAAACTCAAAGGAACAGAGCAGGAATTCTTGTTGTGCGGCAGCAAAGATTTTCTAATTGGTTTGGAAACATCCAGTCTCTGTTAAATTTAAATTTAACAATGTCTTCAATTCTGTTATCTCTGGAAACAACTGCAGAAATAGCAGTTTCAGACAAAACAGGGAATCCAAGAAACTATGATAATAAGAAAGATCTGAGCTTTTCCATGCTGTGAAGTGTAGTGTATTGTTTGTTATTATATTATATGGTACTCCTCAATATATCGAGTCAGAGTTATCATTTTGTGCAGCTACACCATTATTGTATGGTCAGTATGTATAAGGGAGAAGCCCGTGTTCGTCACTGTAACATGGCACACAACATTCAGCCAGAGCATTAATTATGAGATCTAACCAGTCAGTTTATAAAATATTGTTCTGCAGTTTTAGATGAGCACATGGTTTAATGTTGTGCTTGTAATGTTGCAATTTCCCTTGCTGACAGTCTTGGCATCAGTTAGGCACTAGGTGTCAGTCAGTGTCTAGTGAATCCTCATGTACCGGCTCAGGGAGACACAAAAGACTGATCCCAGGACAAACACACCCAGAGAAAATCTTTGCTGTTTGCTCTGCAGTCAGTTTGGGCTTTGCCTGCATGACGGCTCACTCTTGCTGATAAAGCTCAGTCTGTTGTTCGAGGCTAGCACAGCCGGACTCACAGAGAACCGGTCTGTCGGAGACTTTGACCAGCCGGGTTCTCCTTGAATTCTGAAATCCTCAGTTACGTTACAGAGACTGAGCCTGTGTGTTAACATGACTGCGAGTGTTGCTTTTCAAAAGAAATCAATTCTACATATAAAACTTAATGAAAGTAATGCACCTGTAATTTAGTTACCTCTGTTCTGTTACACTTGAAGCTGATCAGAAATATATTTATGGTGTAGTTTCGTTACATAATGCTCTCACATATATTTCCATTACTTTACAGTCCTGTGTGTGGGTGTGTATGTACATCCTGTGTGTTTGCAGATGTTAGCTGCCACACTCGATTGTTCCACATTTAGCATACTTCCCATTTCATCAGAACAGATGTGACTAATGTGCCCAGTGTTCTTTCTTATGACTCCACTTGCAAACATGAATAAAGACAAGCCACTGAGTTTTTAGCTCACTTAAAAAAAAAAAGCTTCACCCACATTCCTGTGCATGCTAAAGTAAACTTTAACTGTGGCCGCTAAATTGCTGAAGGCTATGTCATATTCTGATAATCCGTCTTAAGCACTTAATGAAAACGGGGAGTAGAAATTAGCACGGCCGCCCAGATCTGCTAATCCTGTTATTAATCAGAGGCAGGGGATATAGAAAGGGGAGAGGAAAAATGAGTTTAATTCTTCTTTTTACATGTCTCCTTTCTTTTTTTTTTTGCACCTCCAGGATATTATGAACAGTGAGAAGAGCTATGACTCCTTGCCCAACTTCACCGCTGCTGACTGTGAGTTTTTGTCCCCTGTGTTTTTCTTCGTTTCCCCGTTCTCTCCCATACCACTGAAATGACTTTACTGGGTTTCTGTGTACCTCTCACACCTGCTCTCTCTGTGCCTCTGATCTCTTTTCTACACCTTTTGCCAGTTTTTGTTTTTAAAAGGCTGTCAGCATAAAGGGTGGTAGAACAGTCGCTGTGAAAAGATGCAAAGTTTTCAGAAAGCTGAGGGATGTGAATTAGGGTGAGGAGGTCATTCGAGGGGCACTTTGAACTTAGACATAAAAGATCCTCAGTGGTTATTTGACTTTGCTGTGAATATCAGTTCTTCAATACTGGTCCTTACAACCTACCATGAGTCTAAGGGACAGTTAAGGGACAGAAAATTAATTTTTTCCTGCAAACATTGGTTCACTGGTTTCAGCTTCTCGTAGTGAGGATTTTACAAAAAACAGACATTTGGAGATGTCACTGCTAGGAAACTGGCATATTTTTTCTTTACTTTCTTCTGACTTTTTATCAACCAAGCAATTAATTGGGAAAATAATTGGCAGATTAATTTACTTAATTTATGTCTTTGTCTATGATTTTGAGAAACTGCTTTTCTAACACAGAGCACTTAAAAGATAAATTAAGCTAATCTAAATTTTTTTTCGGAAAATTGGACCTGGATGCCAGCCTTTTGGCAGCTATATTGTATTTTGTTTGTTTATACATTTTTCTTGACAGGTGCATCTGATTTTTCCCAAGTGTTTTTGACATTCCTTCGTGTTTTGGTTTTTAATAACTGGAGTTCTGAGATTTCTTAGAAAACCTACTACTACTTCTTAAATAACAAATGAATCACACAATGGTTTATCAGTGATCTATCACATAAATGGTTTTCATATCTCCTGACTAGCATAACTACTAAGCATAAATAATTTCTTTGTATTTCCATAACCAAACCAGAACACCAGCCAGATGGTTTTTGGGTTGGTTGATATAAATTCCCGTTTCATAGTAAATCAAAATTGCTTCTCAAAAAACAAAGCTGCTTTTCTGATGTGTTACTGCTTCACAGAGGAGCCGCTTTCCTCTGAAATCATTGCAAAAACCCGGATTAAGATTACATCAAAGCTGAAAGTCAAGTGTGAGGGTAGTTGTAGCGTTCTTTGACTTTCTGCTGTCAAGTGAAACAGGCTTTGGCATTGGTCTGTGAGTGACTGAGTCCTGGCAGTACAGGACCTTCATGCTGCGGAGACAGAAGGCTGCCAGCGGGCTGTCGGAGCCGTGCTCGGAGGGGCCTCTCTCCTCTAATCTCCCTGGAGGAGCTTTGGAAGTGTGTCATGCAGAAGTGGGTGGATGGAGGGGCAGTGCAAAAGTGTGTGAGAGAGTGTTACGTGGGTGGATGTTTGTGTGTTGTGTCTACGTCTCGGTGAAACAGCAGGATACGCATGTAGGATTCTGCTGCGTTAGGAGGCTGAAATGCGAACATCCCTTACTGGTGCCTGCTTGCATTGGCAGCCTTCCCAGCACATTTTGCTCTGCCCCTTCCAGGGCCTGTGCAGCACAGGCAAGAGGAGGTGACAAGGTGGGATTTGGAGACAAATTTGCATACCTCTGCACTGTATGAACTGTAAAACTTTAGCTATATGGCCCAGCATTTTCTTGGATTCAAAATACACGTTAATGTGATTACAGATAAAAATGTACATAATCTCTTGTAATAAGAGATCCCTTGTGTGTATGTTGTTAAATGGATTAGCAGTGTGTGTGTGTGTGTGTCTCTCAGGGCATTGTCTTAGAGAAGGTGTGTGGGTATTTCTGTGGACGTATACTCTCAGCAGAGTTAGAATGAGTCACTGGTACCGCTTGCGACTCACCTCCGAAATAATTCTCCAATTTGAAGTTGAAAATATCCAGAAAAACTCATTCTCTTTGCTTCTTGTTGTAATTCACTCCCATTTTTTTTTGGTAAAATCTCAGAGGCTATAATTGAAAAATGCCAGAGACACTTTTGCAGCTACACTGCACCTAGATTTATTTGCTGTGGTGTTAATGTGCAGGGATTACAAGTTCGTAGCCAGTTGCTGAGGCATGATTGAGTTTTACTGACTTACTCATTTTCCCATTGCCCCACAGGTCTGCGGCTGCTTGGCATCGGGAGAAACCAGTACATTGATCTGATGAACCAGTGCAGGTCCTCCAAAGTAAGACATGTTTCCAAAATAGACTTTTTAAAATAATTGTCTCATTTATAGAAAGCAAACGTCACACACTAGACATATAGATTTCATGTCTCTTCTTGCATTTTGGGCACTGTTCGTGTTTGCACCTTAAGTTATAAAATGCACGTGGGAGTATAGGATATTAAATCTAGTACTATTTCCCCTGTTTGGCACTGCAAAAACAAACTGCACAGCGATACTCAATACAAAAACACATCCTCATAAATGTAATCACTGTAATATTTAGCATTTCAAGCCATTTTCAAAGAATGTCTGAGCGAAAATTATAGAAATTTGTTCCATATCAATACTTCTCAGTTCTTCTCAGTTGATTTCGGTGACTTCTTGTGCTCTCCTCACCTGCTTCCTTCTTTTGTTTTGTCAGAAATTCTTCCGCAGGAAATCGGCACGGGACCTGCTCCCGGCCAAACCAGTAGAGATCTCAGTGGAGCCATGGTGGGTTGCACAGACGGGCTACATCACCGAAGACGATATCAGGGTGAGAGAAGAACTTTGTTTCTTTTCCTTAGTTTGGGATTGGTAATGTCATGCTGGTAGGAAGGGAGGAGAGAGAACAGCATAAATTTTTGGAGAAAAAAAATTGTTTGTGGTGTGTCAGATTTATTGAAGTTTCGCACTTTAATTAGTTCTATGGCATAGCCACTGAGGAAGAACCGCTTTATTTCTAATCTGTCTCCCCTGTTACAGTGTGCACTGTACATTTATAATTGATCCATGAAGTGAATGAGAGGATGACGTGTGTTGTCGTGATTTTTAACCTGAGCTTTCATTTAAATTTTTACTCGTTACCCACCGAGCTAGAGCTGTTCATCCCACGAGTCCCCGTGCTGCGTGTGGAGAGCTCACCTGACTAAAAATAAATACGTGCCAAGTTTTCAATAGTTGTTCTGCTTTCCGCAAGAAAAAAAGGCAACACTGGCAAACAGTCCACACCGTTATCATATGTAAATGTATTCTTCCCTGAGCTACCGCTGCTGTTCATTGGAGGAGATTTTTGACATCCGTGGAAACAAACCCACATGCACAGGTATACTCTGATGTTTTCTCTTTATTGTGTGTAATTACAGATCTGTTCTCCAGCAGAGAAGAAAGCCATTGATAAGATGATAGATTCTGGTCCTCAGCTGGCTGGATCAATGGAGTACAATGTCGTCTTAAGTGAGTATCTGTGATCTGTATCTGCATACGTTAGTCACAAAGATATGATAAATGACATTTTTTTTACCTTTTTAGCTAATTATCCTAATAACAATTACTCTAAGTTTGATTTTCAAATTTTTATGGCAATGCTGTTTCAGATGTGAATTCTCTGTGTTTCTAATATTCTGTCCCAATTAAAAACACTTGAAGCACTTTTCTGTATAATGCAGAGCAGTACAGCACCTACTGCTAAATAAAATACCTCCATCTTCTCACACTTTACAACAGCAGGTGAACAGCAGTGCATTTGACATGTCTCCCCCCAAGAATATGCTTTATTTTTTAATAAGATGCCATAACAGCAGCAATGTGATAACTGGGCAGTGGCTCGAAATTTTGCACAAAGCATTGCTTTGCTATCTTCTTTTTTCCAGATTTGATCCGGTCCAGTCTCTTGTTTAATTACGTACCGCTCATACATCTTATTTTAACAGGAATTATGGAGCCAGGCTGCCTCCGAAGGGCTGTCTTCGTACGGCTTTATAGACATTTTGAAACAGCATTTTGGGATCTGCCTTAGTAGGCATTTCGATGTGAGACATTTTAACTGGTCAAGCACAGGTGTTACTAATAACACAGAGGATGGCTCCATTCTGTTAAAGTGGTACAGTAAGCCATGTGAACCAGCATGAACAACACCAGGACCCTGAAACTGAAGCAGCTAAATGGAATTCAGCCATCATTAATTTTATTATTAACACTTGTCTGTTTAATACCGTCATGTCAATAATGATATTAAAAGGAGTTTATTCAGATTGAGGACCGCTGATGCAGTACTAGTATTAAAGCCCCATCATTACTTAAGGAATTTATGAATTTGGAAAATATGGAATTTTTATGTAAAATAATAGAAAAAAGTTAAATAGTTAACATAATCGAAATTCTAACACCGGCAAAAGTCTTTTTCAGCTGATGTGTGAACGTGGAGGCAGATACTAAAGCTGCAGTTTAAGGACTTCCATCAGTGCACTAGTGTAAATTTAAAAGATGAAGAACAGGGACTGAGGTTGTGTCCATGCACTTTAAATGTTAATTAGAGAACAGTTTGACAGTGATGGACCTCTGCCGCTGGAGTGCTGGTGACTGAGTTGGAATAAATACAATTAAGCACAGGAGATGTCGGGCGATTTGAATACAAGTAGCTGTTTAAATGAGATTGTGTTTTTTTCCACCACCCTTGAATATCCAATATGAATAAAAAGTCCCTTGAATTTTTTGTTCTACTCACTCTTCTAGATAGGGAATATTGTAAGAATTGTTTTTCTGAATAACAACAGAGATGTAAATCTGTAGAGGCACAATTATTTTTACAGAGTGTTGTTGTACATGTTTTCTTTTATTGCAGGCTTGTACAACCGGGGCTTCATCTACTTGGATGTTCCCATCTCTGATGACAGCTGCATCTCAGGTACATCAGTATGTGTGTGTGCGTGTGTGTTTAAACGTCCTGTTATTATCCTTCTTGACTAATTACCTTGACTAAACACTGTATGTAATCAAATTACATCTGTGGGAACATAAGCGAGCATAATGCTTAATGGACTTGCACAGATCTGAGACAATGCCTTATAGTGTCATTACAGATATATACAGTGGTTAGAAATTTTTGCACAGTTGTTTGTCGCTGTGTTTTTCAGTGCCCCCGCTGGAAGGCTTTGTCATGAACCGTGTCCAAGGTGATTACTTTGAAACGCTTCTCTACAAAATCTTTGTGTCCATTGATGAGCAGACAAACGTAGCAGAGGTAGGCGTTAGAAATATGTCTCATCGTACTCGACTGCTGTGCTCACTGAATGTCACTGAGCCTGTGTGTTTATTGATCAACTTTTCACCCGAGTCCTATTTTTTTTTCCTCCTCCTCATCCTTTCTCCCTCTGTGACTCTCAGCTGGCGAATGTGTTGGAGATTGACTTGGACTTAGTGAAGGTGGGTGTCCGCTGGCTGTAGACTGTGAGAATCCTATTGTAATGTATAGACTGAAGCACTGTTTTTCAGAAGAGGGTGGAAAAAAAACGGTAGAGCTCAGGAAAATGGCCCCATTCTCAACATTGACACTGACAAAATGGGGAGGTAATTTTCTCTGGTTCCACTATGGTTTCTGAAGAGATTTTGAGACATTTTGCCTCTGTCTATGCTTCAAGACTCACAGTGTAGCAGTTTGTACACTGAAGGAAACAACGTGAAAAGTCCTTTTTCATTTTGTGCTAATTGATGTGCTGGAGCCAAATATTGAGATTTAAGTTTGACATCCAATCTGAGGAATTAAAACCATTTTTTAATGATATTTGTTCCCTGTTCCTTTTGAAGTAGTCATTTGCTTTCCAGTGGTATGCTATTATTAAATTTGGCTGCTGGCAATTTGTCATATAAATATACATTATATAATTTTATTACAGTAGTATGGTGGCATGGCTGTTGTTGCTCTGGACATTTCAAATGAAAAAGACACACACACAAATATAACCTGAGGGCTGAGCAGCACCATTCTAGTTGAATGGGTACTCGAGTTTGACCCAGTTTTCCCCAGTTTCCCATTCAGTCTCTATCAGACATGGAGCCAAACTCCCTCTCACGTCAGGACCTCCAGTGTGAAGGGCTGTACTCCCCTGTCCCTCGATCTCGTCTCATTCCTGCCGCTGAAAAGCAGCACTTAAGAGAAGTGGTTGAAGGCAGCGGTGGCAGCGATTCTCCCAGAGAAACCCTGTAACTTCAGAGATGATTGAGATGTCTGAGAGGTCTCCTTTGTGCAGAACTTTTTCTATCGTGACTTGAGTTTAACTTTCTCGCGTGTAATGACTACCTCATGGCCTGAGCCACTTGAAAAAAAATTTCTGAATTTTCCGTGCTTCTTTTGATATGAAAAGAGGATAGCTAAGAGTTGACCTCAGCTTACACCTCTGGGGCATCAAGGCGTAGAAAGCAATCAAATCCACCATACTTGACTGAGGTAGCCTGTTCAGTCTGAATAAAAGTTTTAACAGCAAGGCAAGTTGACGACTGTATATACTGTATTAAGGAAATAATGAAAAACCCAACCAACAGTACACGCAATATCTTTTTCTTCCTTTTGTGAGACAGTTTGAATCACCGGATATCAAGTAATGACTTTTTAATGTAGATGCACTGGGTCATCAAATGAGTTTCACCTAAAAGAGTATTCAGGTAGTTTTTTTTAGTCTGTTTTAGACTCACACAAGTCGACGCTGAAATCAGCCATGTGATACAGAAGCAGCCCTCTTATAACCAGCAAACCATCATGTCCATCAAAGCGGTTAAGTTGTTTTGGACTACACCTATCCTTCACATTGTGTAGACAGTTCTAAAATTCTTTTCCTTTTGCTGAATACAGTGATTTTTTATTTGGTTTTATATATACGTGTTAAGGTGGCTGATCATTGCAATATGAAATGAAACGGTAATTTGCTAAGTGTTTCTTGAAAGATAAACAAGCAGATGAACAGTTTGCTTAACAGTCAGATGTACAGACAAACATACTGTGTGTCTGACAACATATAGACAGTGAGGATTATATGACAGTGAAATCCGAGTATCTGAATAATGATGTCAAACATGTTTTGTGTGGGATCAAAAGTCTTTTGACTTTTGTCTCTGCTGTGTTTTGTTAGAATGCAGTCTCCATGTACTGTCGTCTCGGCTTTGCCGTAAAGAAAGGTCAGGTGTTCAGCTCAGACCAGCTTCATCCTACCTGGAAGAACGCTCCTTCTGTCAACAGGCTCAAGTATGTGCATCCATGCATTACTTCCACAGAACAAGCCATTAGCAATATGATGCTAGAGTCACGGGCATCATGTAACTAGAACTGTATTTTCATTTGTGATATTTGAGACGGTTGCAGAGTTTTACAGAACTGTGTATGTGCTGGAATGATTTTTGAACACCAAAGGGAAACTATCTTGAATTTTATGGTGATTACAGTTTGTTCAAAACAAATTCAAATTAGAGACAGAATCTACTCATCTGTCTTCATCAATCTCTTAAATCCTTCATTTTCTCCCTCTAGAAAAATTTAAATCTCTACATTTTGAAAGATTTAAATCAACTTTATGCTGAGGGGCTGATGATTTGGATACAGAATCCCCTGATATATTCAGTCTGCTATCATTTATCTGTCTTCATCCATCTTGCAAATCCTTCATTTTCTCCCTCTAGAAAAGTTGAAATCTCTAAATATTGAAAGATTTAAACCAACCTTATGCTGATTTGGATACAAAATGCCCTGATATATTCAGTCTGCCCTCTGGTTCTGACAAAATAAAAATGTGGTCACAAAAAAAAAAAAAATTGGGAAAAATTTAAATCAACTTCAGAGTTTAACAGACCATTGCAGTGTGTTGAGTGCTTTAGTAGTGGTTTCAGTACCTTTTCTGTGCTCTGCCTTCTGTGTTAGGAGCACCATGGACCCTCAGAAGATGCTGCTGTCCTGGGAGCAGGGCAGTCCTGTCATGGAGGGGGGCTCCTCTGCCACAGACACCGACACCACTAGTCTGGAAGACCAAGGTCTGGCGGCATTGAAGAAACTCACGCACACACACACACACACACACACACACACACACACACACACACACACACACACACACACACACACACACACACACACACACACACACACTTGCAAGCATATTCAGCAATATATGCAAATGAACACACATGCTGATGAATGCACACACAGCACTTTCTGAATGTTACCTCAGTAAGTTTTGAAGCAGAAGTGCTAATTAATCCCAGAGAAAGCTCGGTCATGCTTCTGAAAGTCATTCTCACATTAATAGATGTTTGTCTAAAATGGTCTAGGTTTAATTTTGTTGTGCATGTTACGCTGGTGGCGCTGAGTTGCTCAAACTAATAAAATGGGTATTACGAAAGTAGCTGTTCATCAACGGCATTTACATGGTAATTGTGAATTAAATCTATTTGAGAAAGAGACGTGGTTTGGTCCTAGCAAACATGTCATCTTCAGAAAATCACAAGCTAATGTCCTCAGTTTAAGAGGGGTGACAGCCATGTATTGTGCCATGAAATGCGAAGTTACTACACAGATTTATTGCTCTTGTGACATGTCTTTTTTCTGTGGCTCTGTAGCAGACACAGCCAGCGTCAGCAGCCTGAGCATCCCAGCCGCTCCCACCAAGAGAATCGCCTTCCTCTTTGACTCCACCCTTACCGCCTTCCTCATGATGGGGAACCTGTCTCCGGTTAGTGAATGGAAGTGAACTTGAACAAACACACACCCACAAACTGTCATCATCAGAAGCCTTATTACAAACACAATCATTTGTTATTTTAGAACTTGAAGAGCCATGCGGTGACCATGTTTGAAGTGGGTAAGCTGTCTGATGAGACTCTGGACAGCTTCCTGGCTGAGCTGGAGAAGGTGAGAAAGAAAATAAAGATTTATTTTCCTTTGTCAGAACCTTGTCTGACTGGTTTTCATTTGTAGAAGTACCAAAGGCTGCACATTCGATGTACAGCTTGAGTACCTCATGCATGCACACAAACACTCTGGCTTAGCTTTTCTGCTTGTTTCTGTGTCTCCAGGTGGAGAGCACCGCAGAGGGCGAGGCCCAGCGTTACTTTGACCACGCTCTTACACTGAAAAACACCATCCTCTTCCTGCGCTACAACAAAGAACTCACTCAGGACCAGGGACCTGATATCCCAAATATAGGTAACGAGACAATTACGTCCCCTTTTTCATTCCCTTTATGGGTAACCACATGCAAGACCCAGACGTCATGCACCTGTGCATGTCTATACATGTGTTAAATAGGCAGCTTGCAGGCCAGATTTGGTTTTGTGTGTTATTATGCAGCAGTTCTCACTGCCTTACCAGCTTCAACAGCAAGCAAAATAGAAACATGTATTTCTGTCTACTGTCGTCACGACAGTAGACAGAAATACATGTTTCTCTCCGCGCTTCATCTGTGTTTTCTGCAGTTACTTTTCTGCCGACAGATAACTGTAATAAAAATGCAGGCAAAAATTTTTAATGGTTTTTTAGTGAATGAGGTGGGATGTGTGTGTGTGTGTGGAAGAGAGACACTTACACACAGACTAAAGCTGTTAACGTTACATACATTTGCTCTGTAAGCTGACAGATGCAGAATCACTTAAGTCATGGCGTATATTAATTATTTTATATTGCTGTGTGTGATTCAAAGTGCAGAGGAGTCAGAAAAAAAAAACCAGAAATGTATCTGTTCATGTAAATATTGAAAACCATGAGAAATTCAGGTGAAAAGAAGAATCACTAATTCAAAAATCTGAAGATTTAAAAAAGAAAAAAAATGGATAAAAGTCTTCTGGAAACAACCAAGAGGAAGTGGATCTTTTGTTTGTTTGTTTATTGTTTTTGGCAATCTTTATCTGTGTGTCACTCCTGGCTGTCTGCTGTGCATCTCACCTGTGTCAAGATGTTTTTTTTTCACTGAATATGGTTCTGGCTAGAGATGCATAGTATGAATCCATAGTAAAGCTGTATTGTTCAACTCGTGTCTCTAGAGGGAGCAGCAGAGTGAGTGAGTCTCCGTGTAGCTACCATTGTGCCACCAGATGCTGTTTGTTTGGTTTGGCTGCCTGCCTCGTTTCTGATTGTCTTATCTCTCAGTCCTCCTCAGCTGCTGCTCCAGGCTTCTGCTGAGGCCTGAGTGCAGTGAGAGCCTGCTGGCTGAAGCTAAACTAAGCCCCTAATGATACAAGAGTCTAGTGATGATTGCTTATTTAGGAAGAGAGGAAAATTCATCTCGCCAACAAAACATTTTTTGTAAATTTTCCAAAAAGCCGTTTTTTTTTTTGTTTTTTTTTTGCTTCAACTGTTTACCACTGTATTTGAAAAAAAGAAAAAAAAAACAACAAATAATGGAAAATTGAATTGTGATTCCAAAAGAGAGCATATCTCCAAAATTTACTCTTATTAGAGAGTTAATGATGGCTTGACTTCACTTGATTTAGTGAATATGAAGCGGCAGTCTAATCACATAAACTGACTATTGTAACAAACTGTTCCTCTCTGTGGAGTAAATATAAACATCTGTGTCTTAACCCTTTTTGCTTGGGTTTTAGTCAGTTCTTAAATTATACATCTGAGAAACTCAGCTCTGGTAACAATATATCTGTTAATTAGCTCTATCAACAGTTCACAGACACCTCTCGATGTTTAGGTTTATATCTACTGTAGGCGGCAAGAAGTAGGCAAGAAGTTCTTCGAGAGGACGTTCTTTACGAGTCACCTCGGAGAGAACGCTCTTCTTCACACCACGACTATAAAGAAAGAAAGAAAGAATCTGTACTGTGCGTGATCCACTGCTCTTCAAACACGTTACTGTCTGATTCATCCGCACTTAGCAGCAGTCTTCTGCTTCTATTCATTCAAAGGAATGAAAGATCATTAAGCTGAAGCTGACTCTTCCTCTGTGAGTTAGATGAGAAGACTGATACCACTCTCATATCTGTCTGGTAAATAAAAGGCTTTAGCTGGCAGTCAGGTACCTTAGCTTAGCATAAAGAGTGGAAAAGGGGGGAACAGCGAGCAAAAATGTTTTCTTATTTCTTCAAGAAATGTATTTTATCTTTGCAGTTACTTCAGTCACGCTACTGAAAACAAGAGAATTCAAACTACGTGCACGCACCTAATGGCTTGCACTTGGCTCTCAGCCTACGCTGTTTATAAGTTTTGTCCCTATTTTTTCCTCCGCCTAGGTTTCCCCTTGGACATGTTGCGCTGCGAGAGCCTGCTGGGTCTGGACCAGGCCACCTGCAGCCGCGTCCTCAACAAGAACTACAAGCTGCTGGTGTCAATGGCGCCGCTCAGCAACGAGATCAGACCCATCAGCAGCTGCACGCCTCAGGTATGATGCCTGGAGGGAGGGAGAACAGAGGGGGTGCTATGTGGCCTGCTGGAATATTGGATCAAATGTTCTGTGCGTGTATGTGTGTGTGTTAGGATGTAAGAGTTTTCCGTGTGCTTGTGTTTTAGGCGACAGTTAATGAGTTTGTGCTTGTGTGTTCTGTGTGGTTGTGTTTGCCCCCTCGCTGTGTGTGTGCACTTGTGTTCCCAGAGTGATTTGTGACTATGTGTGTATGCTTTGTGAGTGCTCAGCCTGCAGTTGCCCCAACAACAAGACTATACAAAGGGAGGGAGAGCTGGAGAGAGGAGAGGGAGGGAGGAGACGAGGCTCATGAGTAATTCCTCTGCCTGGCCTCACTCCAGATTTCTAGCTGAGCTCAGAGAGACAGAGGGAAAGAAGTTAAACTCTTGTTGTGCCATTCATGCTGCTGTTTATTCTGACACTGCTGGGACTCGGTGAAGTGGAATTCAGTGAATTCCTCTTTGTTTTCTGCTCACATCTCTAATAGCGGCTTCAATTTCTACATCTCAGACTGAGGTACAACACGAGTGCAGTTATCCCTGTTTGTCCGTGTTGCTTTCTGTTCATTTGCAGTATGTGTTCATGTGAGAAATGACATTAAAAACCGTCCGTCTGAGGATGTGCACAGGTACATGCATTAGTTCTGCTCTTGTACGCTTGTGTGTGAGTATATGTGTGTGTTTGTTTCTCCCTGCAGCACATTGGCCCAGCCATCCCCGAGGTGAGCTCCATCTGGTTCAAGCTGTACCTGTACCATGTGACCGGCCAAGGCCCGCCGTCTCTGCTGCTCTCAAAAGGCTCCAGGCTCCGCAAACTTCCGGACATATTCCAGGTTAGCCTAAACTAATAATTAATCAGGTAGGGAGGTTAAATATGTGTAGGTTTATGGCTGAAATGTTTGCTTATATAAGATACAGATATAAGCAAAAAAAAAACCTCTTTCAGTCAGATAAGAAAAAGCCACACATATAAGAAAAACAGCGCTCTGGTTCTGATCAAAGACATGTACGGGTAATTTTTCATTCATCTTTGGCACCTGCCCTTCAAAATTTTGACCTTGCCGTTTCAGTTGGAGGAACAGGTAATCAGAACACTGGAGGTAAAAAAAATTGAAGGCTTTCCTTCGTCCCCGTCAACCTTCATTTCTCAACAAAAGCATGAGGTTCATCAGATTTGCAGTCATATCACACTGTGCACCTGCATTTTCCTCCTCCAAGGCTTCCCTGTGGTCTTGGAATGTTTTAAATATCCTGGGAATGTGAGGCAGGGAACAAAAGAGAATCTGATGTGGTGAATTCTCACGGGGAGGACACGTAATATCATGCAAATGGGTCACTTTATGGAAACGGCGGCAGGTACTCTTCTACTGGTTTCAAAATTTCATTATATTCATTTAAACTGTCTTGTGTTCACACTGAACCTAACTGCGGTAAAAACCAGACTTCTTATCCCTACACCACTTTTGGAGACGGATATTTAAAAAACAAGAAAAGATAATATCTCAACTTTGTGAAAAAGTTCTGACTTTGCTAGTGAGAGCTGCACAAAAGTCATAGCAGGTAAAATCTGCATCTGAGTGGAACTTTAATTATTTTAATCAGTTAATGTTTGCCACAGTGGGCGGTTGACAAATTGACATGTCAGTGTGCGTTTTTTTTTTTTTTTGCTCCCCTAAATTAAACCATTTCTAAAACAGATAGTCGAGAGGTTTTGTATTAAACTTAGAAACTTGATAAATCTTATTACCTTTGTAGAGCAGGGAATTACTAAAACACATCTTGGTACTTGTGTCTTTAATGCTCCTTCTTTTGACGTTAATTTTCAAGTGTAATGTTTTTTTCTTAATATTATTTTACTTTCTTTCTACTTTCTTTAATAGTATTTACTTTTATATTATTTTTTTTATCTGTTCAGGTCTATGACAGGTTGTTGATCACTTCCTGGGGCCATGACCCTGGAGTCGTCCCCACATCCAACGTGCTGACGATGCTCAATGATGCCCTCACACACTCTGCTGTTCTTATCCAGGTAAATTTACACATATAAACTTTTCTATGAGGAGTTTTCAGGTGATTTTATGTTGCAAACATTTGCTAATTTGGTCTAATGTGTTTTGTATTATTTATTTATATTGCAAGTCCCGCTGTGGGACACGTAACACGTAAACTGTACATGTGTAAACCTCAGGGTCATGGTATGCATGGCCATGGTGAAACAGTCCACATCCCATTCCCCTTTGACGAGGAGGATCTGAAGGGAGGTAAGATACTCTTTTCTTGGGTATACAGTATTAATGAATCAGAATTAATATCTTAACTGATAATATTATTTTGGTATATTCTCAGTCCCACGTTGTGTGTAAATAGTTAACACAACCTCTTTCTCTGGTGTCTGGCTTTGAGGTTTAACCTAGTCGAACATCATAAGAAGGATTTGAATCCTCTGAAATCCTATTCTTTATGAATTAGTGTGCCAAGCTTTAGAGCAACATTTAAGTCTCATCCTCTTAAGGCACTTGTTTTCAGAATATTACAACCTCTGGAAAAACACAATCTTATACTGTACAGCAGATATCAATAGTTCTATCTCTCTCTCTCTCTCTCCTTCCTGTGCAGAGTTCTCCTACTCCAACATGTGTGTGCACAAAGCGCTGCAGAAGCTGAAGGGACATGTGGACCTGGAGCACCAGTGCGGCTACATCACCATGCTCAACTCCAACAACAGGCACCGACGCAGAACCAGCGACAGTGCTGAGTGCAGAGGTGAGGGGAGCTAACATAAACACACTTTTTTGACTGTGTGTGTGTGTGTGTGTGTGTGTGTGTGTGTGTGTGTGTGTGTGTGTGTATGTATGTGTGTGTGTGTGTGTTTGCACACAGATGTATATATGTGAGCATTTAACAGACAAGATGTAGAGTTGAATTAGCAACAATGTCCTTGCCTCTGATGGCCATTGGCACTTATGGTGCAAATTAGATAAAGATTGCTCACAGTCCAGTTTAATTATGCTGTTTGTCTGCATAATTGTGTCCCCTATTGTGATAGCCTTTGCTAATGGACGTGGATCGAACTGTCTTAGCCTTTACCTGGAGATTTACCGATTTAATCTTACTGGCATAAGTGATCAAAGATTTTGTGAATAATAAACATGAAATATTATACAGTACACAGTTTATTCTAATAGTCAACTATTTATTCAACGAAAGGGACATTATTTTAAAAAGTTGTGAAGGTCATTCAAGCTGTGATCTAGCTGTGAACGGTTTCCCAAAAACAACATTTCATTGCTTTAATGTTGAAGGAGATTTGTTTGCCTTTCTTCCAGGAGACACCCATCTAGGTGGAGGCCTGGACACCAATGGTAGCACTGAGTCCTTCGAGCTTGTGACAGAAGAGAACAACGGGGAAGGCAAAGGGAAGACAGACAGTAGGTTCACTTTAATGTATTTATTTATTCATTAGAATGTCTTCGGGTAACTTAATCGGGTGTTTGAGAGTTGGAAGAAGTGATAAAGCTGGCAAAGAGTAAAGGGTAAAGTGTGATGTTTGCTGTCAGGTGTGAAGTTAGCTACGAAACTGGCATGTTCTTGTTAATTGAATGTGACTCATCTTGTAATGTATGTCGTTCCCATCCGTCCTTTCTCTTTACCGCTCCCTTTCTTTCAGCCCTTTCGTCTGAGGATGAGTGGGTCCCTCTGGAACTGTGCTTCGGCATGCCTCTCTTCAGCTCCGAGCTCAACCGCAAAGTGTGTCGAAAGATCGCGTCGCACAAACTCTGCAGCAACGAAAGGTGAAGAAAAAAAAAAAAGGCCCACCTGTCATACTCACAGACCCAACTTTTGTTTAAAATGTTGAGAGAAGTGTAAAGAAAGTGTTATAGCGGTGCTAGATTTGAGGCTTTATTGTTCTTTCAGCCTTCAAGAACTACTTCACTCAAGCCGAAAGCTGTCGCTGAAGGTGTTGAGCTTTGTTCAGTCATTCCAGGTAAAAACACTCTGCTCTCTCTTCAACTTGTCCCTTGAGAACACAGTTCAGTAGCCATTTCATTAAAGCTTTTGTTTTGAATCAGTATTGGTTCATTAATACAGCATGCTGTTCTTGCAACAATCAGTTAATTTAGCAGGACATGGTAAATATGTACTTTTAATTTTAAACATCCTGTCTCTTCCTCGTGAGGTCTGCTCTGTCCCACAAATGATTTAGTTCTCATAGGGGCCGGACCACAGACTGTAAATCAGACAGGAACCATTCTACTTAGCCTTTCCTGACTTCTTTTTTTTTTTTTGAGAAATATCCTTGTCCCACATATCATCCTCTCTGCCTGGTGTGCTGATCTGTGACTTTTGCCCTGTGTTGGCAGGACTGCAGCCAGCCCTCCGACCTGGACAGCGGCGTGTCGAACCCTCTCAGTCAGCCCCCGGCGGAGTCCGGTGTCCCCCTGCCCGCCCTCAACCTCCTCTTCAAGGACGGACAGCTGAGGGAGTGGAGCGGGCGGGCCCCTCCTGCTCTGGACATCTCGGCCCTGCAGAAGGACCAGCCCACATAAATCAGCCCTCACCCCAAAACTTCCAGATTTGCTCACGAGGAAAAAGCGACATCTCCTTGAAAAGGACCACCCTCTCTTGCAGCCTGAGGAAAGGCTTATTCGAGGTTCAGCTGTGCGTTTTCATATCCGATCACAAGGAAACACTCAGTCATAAACTTTGCCCTATTGTCCATCAGTATCCAGTCATGGGAAAATTAGCCCCGCCAGCACTTTGTCATTTACCTACTGTATGAGGAATCATCCTTGCCAACACTAGTTTGAACCCCGCCCCCCCTCGCTGTTTCCCCTCTGTGATTCCTCGTATTCGTAGGCAGTGTTATCTGTTGGAGTGGTGCTATTATCACAGTATATAACAGCGATGCAGGTAAACAGCATATAACCTGGAAGACCATTTAACTGGAAACACAAGCACTGTTCTCCACTGACTACCCCCCCCAACCCTCTCCCCTTTCCCACCCACCCTTTAATCAATGGATGTTTTGTGATCCTAGAGAGCGGAGTGTAAAGTGCTTAATATTGTATAGATGTTCTAAAAATGACCCACAAAATAAACGTTGAAGTGTTGAACAGACTTCTTCAGGAATCATTTGACGATATGCATATTCCAGGACCAAGTCTTTGGACTTGCCAGACAAAGGAGTGAGTCTAAATACAGAGTCCTCCGCTGCCTCCCTGTGTTGTCTCATGTTAAGTGATGCATGATACTGTTGCACAACTTGTACCATTAAAACAAAAAACAAACAAAAAAAAAAACAAAAACAAAACAATCCTCTTTACTTGTAATCAATATTGGGCATTTTTTTTATTTGCACTGTGCAGGATTTCCCTAAACCTGTGGATGAAGTAATGTCATATAATTTTTTTCTTTCTTTCTTTTTTTTTTTTATAATGTTGGATCCCTTGTAGTGCGCACATGATTTTAAAGCTCACGTTTACCATGAGGAAGTGTTTCCCTTTGGAAACTCAGACATGTTAAAAACTGACTGGGCATCAGTGTAAGTGCTGTTTTTTTTTGTAGTCCTTTGTTATCATTCTTTCTCAGTGCAAGAGAAAACCAAAGACCATTTTTTTCCTGTAAAGTTATTTTATTTTTTTTAAACTTCTGTTTTACTGTTCTTCCTGTTATTTTGTTGCCTTATTACTGTCAGCCAATCAGAACCAACCAGGTAATTTGCTTTTGTTTAGTTTTATGATTTTTTTTTTTTACATTTTACAGATTTTTCAAATGATTTATATGCATTTGAGTGTATATAACCAATAAAATCAGCAACTTTGGGTCACAAACTTTCAACCATCACCCCTGCTCAAGAATTCAACAAGATTAACAAAGTGTACCTAATTGCATAGGATGGGAACAGTCAGGTCTGTGTGTTTGACCCAGGCCTGTTGCCACTGGTGCCTGCCAGTGTCTCTCCCTGGATGGGCTCCAGTTTGTGTGCAGTGCGGTGCACTCTTGGCCATCCCACCACACTCTCCAAGGGATTATGTTTACACCATGTTTTGAGAAATGGGGTTTGTAGTCTAGAGAGAAGAAGGCGACTTCGCTGTGAAAGCTGTCACAGACCCAAGGGATGGAAATGCTAATGCTTTGCCCAGCTTCTCAGAGATGTGATGGCCCAAAAAGTGTCTGAAGTCTGTCATGAATTTTCAGTGTGGCACCAAGAATACAGAGTACTTTATATTGCATTTAGAATGGTAACCCATTTTTATTGAGTTGTTTCTTTCTTTTTATTTCCCAGGCAGGAATCTGTCTTCTGCAGTTTTTGACCCACTTGTGGTTGTTGTTTCTAATAATGTGATGCTGAAATAGAAGGAAAAAAAAAGACTTAACATGAGGTCCTGTTGAAGCATGACTGTGTAGAAACTGTTGTGTGTATGTTGTGTATGCGTGTGTACTGTTCACCTCACTCTTGGTCTTTTGGTGTGTTTTCATACACACCTACCTTTCACAATAAGAGTTGCCCCCCCCCCCCCCCCCCCCCCGATCCTGCTTGTCTGTTATCCGGTTGCAGTTATTTGGTCATCCCAGATATATCCCCCACCCTCTCCCAGGTATACATCCACCACAGTGTTTAAAAAAAAATGCTAGTTTTATATGTCAGCCTATATTTTAGGAAATCTTTGTTGTAGCTTGTTTAATGGGACTGTGAATATCATTGACAGACTTAATGATGATGCTCTTGTAATTAAATGGGTTAAAAAAAATCGTGAGAAAAGAAAGTGACATTCCGTACACATTCCCTCCTCTTCCATTCTTGCTCCCCTCGGCTCCAGATACATGTTATTATTACAAATAAATATGTAAAAAGTATATGAAAATATAAATAAATATGTAATAAGAACAAACTCTTTTTTTCCTCCCTCAAAATGTCTCCCTGTGCCATTTTTTCCTGATCTATACTTTAAGGTTTTGTATCACTTATTCCAGCCCCTGCTGGCTCTGAATTGTAGCCAATCACATTACATGATATTAGGCTGCTAGATGTTTTCCAAGCCAGGTGGAACAGATGGTGTGTAAGACGCAGCGGTCCGGATGCTCAGTCCATCTGCCTCAAGTATACACTTGTTCACCTATCCTTGTAGATTTAAATGGGCGCTGAGCATGAAAAACAATGTCTGATACATGGGTGTGAAGCCTCTGAGAAGCCATGGAAAGTCCACATTTATGGGAGAAAGATTAAGGTGTCAGTCTGTGGCTGGCTGTGCCCCCACCGGACAGGTGGAGCCCTGCCTAATTGACTATGTCTCCCAGGTCTCCATGCTCCAGTAATTTCCCAGCACCACAAATTACACTATGTCACTCGGGGGGTGGGAGGGGGGGGGGTACCAGGGGCGTAAACTGGGTCACGCCACCTGAGGATAAGAAGCTCCAAGAAGCGGTCAAATGGGCTGCATGTCACCACTCTGACAGTTCATTTCTTCCCTAACACCCTCAGCCATATCCTCATATGAAAAGGCTGAAGGCTGAAATAGGTTGCACACACGCACAGCACTTGTATATACTTGAACCAAAGCTGATGAAAGGACAGTGAATGGGGAAATTATGCCAGCCTCTTGCATGTGGCATTCTGTTGCTTTCTCATATTTACATAATTTTTTTTGCGAAAGAGGAAGTTGATAATGTTCCTTTGAATCTTCTTGCTTCAGTGTCAGGTTAGTTCATGATTCTACAATTTTTCTCTCTTAGTGTTAGCCGTCATGGATGTCCACTTTTGCACTGAACTTACCTAGACTGTAGGACTGTAGGAGAACTCATAAATAGTCTGTGTTGGTAAAAATATTTCATCTGGTAAGTTACAATTTTGACCTACTGGTGGCGCTAAAGGAAAAGTCGGGGGATGACCATGACTGTCTGTACCAAACTTCATGGCAACCCATGCAATAGTTGTTGAGTTGTCCTGCACAGAGCCACTCTGCTCGTGTAGCTAAAAGTCATTTGATGGTCACTGGTTCTGTTTTGACCTGGTAACCTCTGTGATCTGAACTCTGTGACCCAGGCTAAATCTGACTAACCAGGGAAAACATTCAATCTGGATTACACCGGATTGGAAATCACACATTGTGATCCCATGCAGCTCTAAGAAAGCTCAGTCTCTTAATTAACCTGATAGTGCTGCCCAAAGGCCTCCAAACTAATCTGCTGAGTCCACTGTGCTAACTGAGGCCTCACTGCCTGTATAAACTAGTTGAATTGATTAGAAAAGGGAGAAGTGCTTCTGCTGAGACATGTCCTCTATCATGTCTACTGTTCTGGATGACTCTAAAGTTCCCCAGCTGGGGGTCAAACTCAGGCTCATCAGCCCTGTTAACAAGGTTTGTGTCTCTGTCTGTCTCGCATCTTCACAGAGCCGAACATTTATTTCCCTTTACAGCCTGTCAAGCATGCTCACACCCTTCAGCGTCTCTTGCAGTCTCTCACTCACGACCATAACATTTGCAAGACAGGTGTTTTCACAGGGAGGCTGCTGCAGCGTGTGCCATTTTTGGGGCACTACTGAGCACATTCCCCTTGCCTGTGGGATACAGTGGTGAGAAAATAGCCCATAACTGAGAGTGAGTCTAGGCAGGACACAAGCCACTACAAATGTAATGGAGACATTATGGTCCCACCAGGAGATGGAGAGGGAGCAAATGACTGCGCAGCTTCAGTTCACTCAAGGACAGACAGGTGGTCAAAACAGTAAAGTATCCACAGATGTTTGACCCCTCACAGTCATCCACACTGTGTACATTTGTAATTAGTAATAGAACCACATTCACCTACTAAACCCAAGATGGAGGCTTGTCTACTCTGCATTTTGTGTATACAGTGAGTTTTTCATCAATAAATGAATGAATAACAAAACTAAAATAAAGTAAAAATGGCTTCCTAATTAAATCCATAAATAAAAATAAGCCATAAGCCATTTAAAAGGCCATTGACAACATAAAATGAACAGTAAAGGTGACAAACTAAAATAAAAAATAATTAAAGAATAAATCAAATCAAAATAAATATAACCAAGAAAATAAAATAAATGTATATATGAAAATAAATAGTAAAAAATGTAAAAAAAAAATCCTAATTTGTTAATTCCTTAACAAACAAACTGAATAAATGACAGCACAATATACACCTGCCTGTTCAGACAAAAACAAACAGCATTAAGCAAGTTTGGCCTTTCTGATGATCAACAGCGAATATTAAAGGTGCGGCGACGAAAGTCAGAGCGCACTTCCGCTTTAAAAGCTGAGCTGTGAGTGTGAGAGAGAGTGTGGAGAGTCGCTGTTGATGCCGAGCCGCAGATCTAGTGTCACTTCACCGGATCTCTGCTGCTCTGCGCGCAGCCTGTGGACTGGACTAGTTTATCTGCGGTGAAGACAAACACATGAGCGGGGTCCTGCGTGCCGAGAATTTGGATTCTAACTGTGTCTGTTTTCCGTGAGAGACCGCCGGGGGACGGAACTTTACAGCCGGTGAGTCAGGGAGGCTGCACCTGGGGGATATTTGTACAGGGTGTATTTGAAGCCAGTTTGTATTCTCCTCCCAACTCCACTTGTTGATGGGGCAGTAACAGGCTATCCCAGAAGTCATATCACGGGGGAGATTCTTATGCGTAATTTGGATAAAACCCTGTCCGACGGCAGGGCGAAGGAAGTTTTACCCTGTGAGGCTTTACTGTGGCAGGTGGTGGCGGTGGTGGTGATGTTTGGCGACCGGTAACAGCCCTCGGCATCAGATCGTATTACACAAGCTGCTACCAGGTGAGCAGCGGCATGGGGAACCAGATGGACAAGCTGTCACATTTAAGTTACGCAGAAGTTCCCACAGTGGATCCGAACGGCCTGGACACGGAGGACGGACCGCGGATCGGCGTCTCTTACATATTTTCAAGCGATGACGACGAGCTGGAGGATGGCTGCGCGGTCGACGGCACAGAAAAAGACCCGAATCAGGAAGAGAAACAATACGATCGGCGCGATGAGGTGGAGTGCGCCGTCTACAACAGGGAGGAGTGCATTTACGAGAAGAGCTTCAAGTCCTCCAGCCTGGAGGTTTACTCCCCGGAGAATCTACTAAACAAATGTAAAGCAGGAGACTTGGTGGAGTTTGTGGCTACGGGACAGTACCCGCACTGGGCGGTGTATGTGGGGGACTTTCAGGTGGTGCACCTGCACAGAGCCGAGGTGAAAAACAGCTTTCTGACAGACGCGAGTCAGGGCAGGAGGTGCAGGATCGTGAACGACTTGTACAAATTTAAAGCTCTCGGTCCGGACGTGGTGGTGCAGAACGCGATGGAGCAGGTGGGCTTAAAGGACCGAGAGCTCAGCTGGAGGAACTCCGAGTGCTTCGCAGCCTGGTGCAGGTACGGCAAGAGGGAGTTCAAAATGGGTGGGGAGATACGGATAGGCAAGCAGCCCTACAGGTTGAAAATATTCATGTCGGACAAGCATTCGCACGTGTTGGAGTTTCAGAGTTTGGAGGACATGATCATGGAGAAGAGGCGGAACGATCACCTGGGCAGGACAGCCGTGATGCGGGAGCTGGCCACTCATTTCAACAGCGTGGGGGAGACTAAAAGTGAGCCCGGCGCCGACTGATGCCAGTCCCTCGTTTAATTTTTTTTTTTTCCCCCCCTAACATGCTCTTCAAAAGAATTGCTTTGCAAGTACAGTAGCCTTTACCTGACATGAACTTGTTACACCCTGCTTAAAATCTATAGCAAGCCCTCACTCCTTCATTTCTAGTTTTTACTTGAATATTGTCATTTTAATTACACGAGTCCAGAACATTGTTACTGCCTTAAAGCCACAATTCTGAACGTCCTCTAATGCTAAAATGGCCTTAGCAATTATGAATTCAATTATGTGAAAGAAATGGGATTGACTGCATTTAGTTGACGGGGTCTTTGTGGCCCCAGCAGCCTCCTCCTGCTCCACACGCACACACACACACACACACACACGCACACACACACACACACACAAACATACAAACAGAATGTATAGTTTTCTAAAAGCTTTACAACGTCTGTCTTAAACTGTCATGATTATGTAAGTAGAGTGAATGTTTCTCTATTCGTAGTGTGTCTTGTTACTTGATCCTTGTGTGGTTTTAACTCCATCCCTCAGCTCACCCAGACAGCAAAGTGTCAGAGCTGCTCGCTGAATACTGGAGGGATTCTCTCTGCCTTTAATTCTCACACCAGCACATCTGAAGAAAATGTAGTGGAGCTGGTCTGTGTTTGTTTCACTGATCAAAGTCTGTGTTAAATGTACCCAAAGTTCAAGTAAACCATGAATTCATTGTCTCCTTTTCAACGGAGTCCTCTGTCAAATTGTGTTTTTTTTTTTTTTTTAACATTTTGTTGTTTCAGCATGTCATGATTTGAAAATAGATGCCTGTGTGTGTTTGCCCCCAAAATAGGCTAAACCACCACAGCTACCCCTGACACAAATAGCTGAAATGTTAGGTTTTTCATCTGACATTTTTATGTGACTGATCCACTGAATTTCTTTTTCAAAGGAGAACATGATTTTACCCAAATTTTCATTTGGTCCCTGTTGCTTTAAAGTGAATTTGTGGTAGACTTTTTATTTAACCAAAGATTTTTTTAGACTACCATGAGGTGGAGGATCCATCCAGTGCATTGTCTTACAAAGCAAGACAAGGCCCACTTTTTAATAAGTCTCCTTTATGCAAATAGATCATCTACTAATGCTTTATAGATCAGACATAAGCCATGAGTGACCCAGTTTATGGGTTTCCCAATTGTGAAAAAATCCCACAGAGTGATTGGTCCACATGATCACTTATCTTGCTGAAAAGTGGCTGCAGAGGATCTGGATCAAAATCCAGTTATTAAGAACTTATAAAACATTTATTGACATATTATTGAGGTTACGGTATATTTAGAAGTGCTAAGTCAAATGCAGCTGGACTTGCTTTGTTATTACCAAATAGAAAAGATTTCCTTACATCTCATCCCAAAGTGTATTCATATTAAAAGCTTATAAGTGATCTATAAAACATTAGTAAATGATGGATTACCCATTAATAAAGCAATCAGGTACAATCTTTATACAAGCACGGTATTATAAAGTGGTACTGCAATGATTTATGGTTTATTTATAGGGTTGTTGTGAGGTAACTTTGAGTTTTATCCTGGTGTTTTACTCTCACAAAGTTGGCTCACTTTTAGCCGAGGTGTCACCATGGTAACCCACGCTGCAGGGCTAATCTACCTTGAGCTAGTTCAGGCTATCAAAATGTATAACACCTGCTTCCTCATCAATCAACTCTCTGAGAAAATGAAGCCCTAATTCCTGTAGGCAGTACCGTGACTAGTTGGGTGAAAGATTGTGATGATTCCATGGACCAACAGCTGGAGAGGGCACACAAAAAAATGAATTAGGATTAAAAATTAACAAAGGGGTGGGGGGCTAAAGAAATATTCTCTCAGGGGAACCAGAATTCCTTCTTGGGGCCCGGCTCACAAAATTCAGACACGAGCAGCATTACTCCGTACAGCTGAAACTGACAAGTAACAAAGTGGAGAACAGTGTTTGGATGAAAAACTTTATACAGTCCCCAGTGGTTTATATTAGAACCACAATGCATGTTTGCAGCATTTTCCAACCATCTGTGCACTTTAGCATTAAACTAGGACTTGAAACAAATAGCAGGTGGCAAGTTGATCATAATGTCAATAAATTAAATTTGTTGTTGCATATAAATTCCACCGCATAATTTTTTTCTAGGCCTCCAGACAAAACTGGTTTCACTGCAGCCCTTGAAGAACATGAGGAAACATGCAGAGTGTTTTCACAGCCTCAGTGTGATGACACAACTTTTCCTCAGTGGAAAGGATGCTCATTGTGCCCTGATGATGGTAGTGATACACTTGTTTAGCTATAGTTATAGCTAAAGTTATATATGGTTATAGCCTGTAAGAATTGTGCAGATATTTTCACTTCACCCATAAAGAATAAAAGTCAACTGAATCCTGACTGATGTGGGGAGAATGAGCATCTTGGCCACTGGAGGAGAAAGTTGACCTTCAATAAGTAGAAACAACTATGGGCGTGGTAGACTCACATCCTCCGCATCTGTTTGTCTGCTCCTTTGTGCCTCAGCAACTTTTCAAACAATGATTACTTTTTTTTTCAGTAATTTCATTGTTGCACTGAATTGTTCCATGCAAAAGAATGAGGATACAGTAAGGAGTTTAAAGCCTGCGGTTTCCAATAAGACAGATCTGTGACAGTCGGTGAAATGTGTGATGAATACTCTGTTATAATTACCACAGGAAACAAAGACTAAAATGGTAGATATTTGGCTTCTTTATTCACCATGTGCTGCTTTTCCCAGAGGTTGCTTTGATGTTTCTTACAGCATTGTAATCAAATTAGGACATGGTAAACCCTCTTTAGGGTCTTGTCAAGCTCGGCCTTTGCTGCGTATATCACACAATTTTATATGAAACCAAGAGTTATTTAACAAGATAAGAGTGCGGCTGTGCAGATGTTACTGCAGTAGCTGTAAAGGAGGGGAATATTCTCATGTAAGTAAATGTGGGAACATCTTGTATGTGAGGTGCAGTGGTGTTACAGGTCTTGGTTCTTGAGAGGTTTGGCAGAATTTCAGCTTCACAAGAAATGAGCCTCAGTGTGATGAGGTTAGGTAGGTGCCTTGTTTGAGCGTGGACACGAGCTATGAGCTGTTTTCCTGGTCAGACGGTTTCATTTGAAAGCTTGAAGAGGTGAAAGTATCCAGTATTTCACAATAAATAAGAAGAAATTTCATAATTTTATTTTTTACTTTCATATTAACATTTAAAAGAAAAATCTGCAGGTACAATTAGCATCTTGAGACAAGAAGAAGAAGGCAGCTATTGCCCCACAGATTTATCTTGGGGATCTGTAAGTTGGGAACCACCAAATTACTGAACTCTTAACACTTGACTCTTCCAGTCTGGCCAGGACCAGTTCTTACTGTGGCTCAGTCAACACGCAAACTCAAAACTTTGTTTTGTTGTTTTGGCTCAGGCTCTAGAGCAGCCTTCCTTGATATAAGGATAAGGTCAGTCAGAAGTGTAAACAGTTTTAAATGTCATCTGAAAACCCTCTTGTACAGACAGGCCTTTCACTGATGTGGCGTGGGGAAGCACTTTATGGGATCTGATGTAGAAAGGTGCTTAAGAAATAAACTTAGACTTCCTCCAAACTTCCTGAGACATGTAAGTCATTGGTCATGGCGACCCATAGCAAGTCAAGTAGATATGAGGTTAAATTGGTCATAGATATGAATATGTGAGTGACATCTGTGTTTCTGTGATGGACGTATCCTGGATGGTTCCCCGCCCCCTGCTGCATGCTGGAATAGCCTGAAGGGATCTGCGGCACAACCTCCAAATTAATATCACAGAGGTTATTTTATTTTTATACAGGCCGTTCCCTCTGTAGTATACAGAGAGACGGTCTGACTGCTCTTACTGTGAAGTAGGAGTCATCCAGCATTAACTGTCTGCCAGGCCATTCCTCTTGATGGGATGTGAAAGCTTGGACGTAGCAGAGGCAACCCAATTATAATCAACTGTCAGCGCTCGCCTACAGGTACCTCAGCCTGCTACTGCTGCTGCTACTGTGTGGAGGTTTTGTTTCCATGGAATGCTGATGAATGGATGAGATTAGTTGCGTTATGAGGGCAATGCAGTGGAACTCATGTCCCACTCTGGCTGAAATGCAAAAACTCAAAGAGACGTTTGCTCTGTAGTGATTGGTAGATGTATTTTAACAAGTCTGTGTTTTCATAATTTTTGTTCTCAAAGTGAGCAGGAATGTGCATCCCATCTGTTTACTGTCTTTATCCACTGTACATGCAGATAAGTGGATTCACGGGAACACACAAACAGCCATAAACAGACGTCTGGGAGGCTCATCTTGAGGTGGTCCTTTTCTCATTCTCACCACAAAGGATAATTTCGCTTTAAGAAAAAAAAAAGGGAAATCCTCAGTTATCCAATCTGTTATCCAAAGACTAACAGAACACACCATTAGAAGCCACATGATACTTAAGATGTTTTATTATTTCTTTTACTACAAGGACCTAGAAACTGTGACTGGTACACCTACCAGCACTTCTAAAGTTCATTAATTCATTTAAACTCATCTAACTTTTGGCAAGAAAGTAAATAAGCTTATATCCATAAATGTAAAACTATTCCTTTAATGATCAAGAAACGACCAAAACATCACTAGAAAATGATATGTCACAAACCTACATAACTGCAGCCTGGATAAATAAATACATCTCAGCTCTAAAAATAAAAAAGTCAGAAGAATCAGTGTTGAATCAGAGCAGCATCTAAAAAGAGATTAATGCTTTTCCAACCACAGGGCCAAGCAAACGTGCATAAATACAAGTACACACACACTTCCACACGCACACTTATACTTCTATTGCAAAATAAACAACCAAAAAAAAAAACAAAAAAACAAGAGCAACAAAAGGCCCAATTTAGGGCACAGAAGGGAGGCCCACCCTGGGGTTCTTTCCTAACAAGAAATCAAGTGTGAATAAGCTCATTAAAAACTGCATGCGCACACTCAAATGCTTGTAAATGTTTTAGGATTCGAGTCCGGCTCCCTCGGTGGCATGACCTGTCTGGACAAACAGAGAGGATGATGGAAAAAGGTTGGCTGATTACACCTGTCATGATGGGAGTGAGTAATAGCCTCCCACAGAAGCAACACAGCCTCTCTTTGTGTGCTAGAGTCATGCCAGGAAAACTCCCCAATGCCCAATGACAATTAAAAATACTGTGATTTCAAACTTCCCAAAACACTTTGAAAGGAGAAATGACTAAACAGCTCGCATTGGAGAAAAACTACTGGGGTACAACGTGACAAAACAAAATAATTTATCACTGACGAATAATGAAGAATTTGTGAGGTGGTCCTTCTGACATGGATTCATTTTAAAGCAAAACTATAAGCATGTTTCCATCCACCTGTTTATACATTTTCAATTTAAGTATATAAACGTTTAAAAATAATACTGAAATGCTGGAAATTTGGTATTGAAAAAAGTTTACGTGTGCGTAAAGATATGAGAATATTCAGGCTGTACGCGTGTTTGGTGTTGATGTAGTTTAGTTTTATGTCTGGTGGGTGAGAGGTCAGAGGGTAAAGCATGCATGTCTGTTCAAGGTGGAACTAAAGCAATAATGACAACAAGGACCTGGGGGACATCAGTGTCTGAGGGACGGGTCACCTGGCGCAGGTTGGCAGCATGGAAATTTGCGGTCGCGGGTTGATAGGGTTGCGGGAGCATAGCGTATGCCATGTGATATATGTTGGCGGAGCGCCTGATTTATTTAAGTGTAGCCCGTCAAACCACATTAAAACTGTCTATGAAGCGCAACGTGTGGGATTTACAGACAGCGGAGAACCAGGTGTTGAGGCTGGGCAGGTGATGCTGAACCGCCCCATTCCCCGTCCACAGGTGGGAGTTGGGCCGAAGATGAAAACTATGGTGAGACTGTTTTACAGTGTTGACAGGGAGGTGGAGGATGAGGGGAAGACGTTTTCTTCGGTTTAGCCCTGGAGAAGCCAGCGGTCCTCGGCCGGGTGTTGGTCGGCCGGGACTGTGGAATCAAGCACCAGCTCCTCTTCAGCCGGGCCGATGGCAGCAGCACCTGTTGTGACCACGGATTCTACGAACTGTTCGTCCTCCCTGATCTGGTCGAGAGTGGAGATCCATCCCTTCAACTTGGCGGCTGTTCGGGTGAAGCGGAGACACCTGTTGCACCCGGATGTAGAGGTGAGTGGTGGCATGTTGGGGTCAAATTGTCGGAAGAAGACGGAGCAGTGGATTAGCTCTGCAGGATGAAATGAATGCATGAAACAAACAGAAATCTCATATTTTCATCATGTTTTCTACGTGGTTTTCCACCGGTTTGGGGTCTGACTACTGCTCTTTTAATTATGTCAATCATGTCATCTCCTGCAATAGTTTAATGGCACCTGACTGCAGATTTATGCTACGTTCATACAAAGTTGGCAGAACGGGAAGAACCAGACAGCCACGTGTTACTCTGACAGTGGAGTGTTCACCATTAGTGCCACCAGTTATTCATCTGGATAGGATGCAGCTCCTAACATCAGTGTTACAGTACCGAATTGAAACACACAGGCCTTAGCATTTTCTTGTGCTGATTTTCTGGATGTAACTCATGCTGAAGAGCAGCCACTGCAAGAGCTACAAGAAACAGAGAGGAGTTGTGAAGTCAACCCTCTGACTCTGTAATGTCAGTTAAACAGCAATATTTAACTTTGCTAAAGTTAGCCATCATAAGCTATTGGTCATACCAGAGCAGGTCAGTATTTGGCAGTCAGACCACTGAGTGTATTGAACTGAACAACTGTGTGTTTTATTGCTCATGAATTCAACTTTTCATTTGTAAGAAGAAGAATGGGTAAATTCTCTTCCAGAATTTTCACTACTCTCGCTTTAAAGATCAATTTTTTGTTTTTATGACGGTCAGTGGTTTCAGTGCTATGGTGTCTCTCTGCTATAGTGTTTAGGATTCATTAAAGTGCTTGCAATACATTTTTACCAATGAGCCGCTTGCAGCTTCTGATATACAGACAACACTTTTTTATTTTCAATTTGTCTTCATCTCATGTTATCCATTCCTCATTTCTGGGAAGGCTGCCCGAGTATTTTTGCCCACAATGTTGCCTGAAGCTGTGGTCTTTCATTTGAGGTCCACAGTCGAGTGGCACAGCTGAGTGGCTTGAGACGCAGAGGAGGCAGGTGGCTTCATTGTCTGCCCAGGCTTTGTTTATCTCCGTTGTTGTCCTGGTCTTTCCCATGGCGGCACTCGCTGGCAGTGATTCTTTGAACCGGTCATTTTGAAATGATAGGGCTTTGTGTTAGGACTGGGGAGGGGGAAAAAATCACATCAGTTGAGTTGTTTTAAATATTCCCAATTGGATTGGAGGTAATTTGCATCAGCTAAGTAAACACAAGCTATTAAAGGCATATTTATATAATTCTTTAAGCAAACAGGTATGTCTTTGACTAACATGATCTGTAGTTTATAACAGTCTGAAGCATCAATATCACATTATTTCTTCCAGCAGATATATTTATTCATGTAATGGAATACTTGAGTAGGAAGTGACTTTGCTGCATGATGTGAGACTGGGAAATCAAAAGCAAATTTACATACTGTAACCCAACAGTAAAGGCTTTTCTTGTGTGTGTCAACGCACCATTAAGCTGCTAAATTGGAGAACACAAGGGCAGAGTGTGTGAGTCAAAGGACACGGTAGCCCAATAGTTTCTTCTTATCGTTCTCTTATCTGTTTACACGGCTGTGTAAGCAGGCAGAGATCAGATTTGAAACACCACAACAAATTAGATGAACTCTTTAGTAGGAATCAATCTAATAATTATTTCATTGCATTTGTTTATTTTACAGCAGACACCAGACTTCTCCCTTTATCATTTCAGTTACTTCTAATCTGAACATCTGCATAGCTATATCATTTCATTTGCCAATAATTTCCTATTTATGGTTTAATTACTTTGCTTTGTCTTTTATTTACATTATTTCTGATTATGCTTGTTTGCACGTTCCATTGATTCAAAGTGTCTCCTTAGTTCTGTCAAGCCGTGTTTAAAATTGTGCCACACAAGTATTAGTTGGTAACTCTTCCACCAATATATAAGTATGAGTTCATCCAGTATAAGCCTCAAGTTTAAACTGAAAAATTTACATGCTGCTGATTCACAACACCACCTAAGATGAATCACAGCTCTTAGTCACTAACTTATGTTTTGCATAAATTCCAGACTTTAAGTGAAGGTGCAGTGAGCGCACTGTCTCTGTCCTGCTGTCACATAAAAACCTCTAAGATCAGAACACAGTGCACTAAGCATATTTAACACTGTGTGAATTATATGCAAATATGTAACATGTTTGTGCGTCTGCCAGGTGTTGGGGACATATCACGGCTGAACTCTGCTGCTCTGTATCCATGTATTTACATCCTCATTACGTGGCAGCCTCTGCCCAGGCAGTGTTGGTTTGAATCCCTCCTGACCACATATGTTCCGCTGTCTAAAATAATAAGCCTTTTTTTAGACTCTTCAGAGGCCGTTTAAAGTAAAGGAAAGCGTACAAGACAGGGTAACAAGCAGGAAGGAGGTACTCCAAAATCGATTTGCATTCCGCCTCTCCTCCTCCTCACACAGCTACAATTTCCCCCTTAACAAACAAATTAACAGCTTCTTTCATGAGGCTGCCTGAGCAATTACTTGTTCAAAGTTCGATGCTCTTGAAAGCACAGAAAATTGTGCTGCACCACATTGCCAATTTTCATATTAGTTAGTCTCTTAGTATGAGACTTTGTAATGATTGTCATCTGCTTGCTCACAGTTATTTTCAAACAAAGCATAATTTTCCGAGTTGACTCGACAGTAACCTTCTTTCTTGTTACATCAGCTGGCTTTTGGCCAAGTACACTCTCGCACCAGTATAAAGAGGAACTTGTTCCTCTACAAACATGGTCTTTGTGGGTTTTTCATGGTTGTTACCTAAATATTACGCTGCTCTTCAGATATTCTGTTTTTTTTTTTTTTTTTTGGATTGGAAGTGCACATGATGCAAATAGGCCGTAATGGCATATTTTCCTCAGCCCCAGCTGAAACGGAGCATATTGGTCATATAATTTTGATGGCGGTTGGAGTGTAGTAGACGGGTAGATTGCCGAGCGACGGCTCTTCTGTGCCGGGCTGCTGAAGACAGCTGATGGCACGCTCTAACTGGCACATGCCATCTGTCTGGAAATCTGGGGACCAAGGTGTTGCTCCAAATGCGTGTCACTGCCATCTTCATTGTGAGATCGGAGCAGCACAGCAATCGATCACTCTCAGAAGCTGATCTTGGGTTGTATTTCATTTCTTACTTCAGCAGCCGAGGTCAGGGTTCAGGGAAACTGGGATGATCCAGGACTGAAGACTGATGGTGTGCAGCAAGAAGCGATTTTGAATTTTTTAGCTTGATAAACAGTCGGGACTTGGATGCCCCCCTGTGACTTCATCAGCTTCAGGAGCTAGCAGTCTCGTCTCTCTCCACAAAGTTAAGGGTTTTGCCTTACCTGTCTCTACAGAGAGGCCATTTGTTCAGATAGAGTGTCAGTATGCTGAGCTTCCTCTGCTAATGATTCCACAGGCGGTTGAGGTGCTGTCACTAACAACTTTGCCAAAAGAGAGAACTGACTCCTCTGGTATGGTGCGGAAATCTGCAGAGTTTTGACTGCAGGGAGGTCAGCCAGCGTGTTACATGACATATCAGTATTCAGGAATTTTTACCCTCGCCTGTTCAAACCCCTTGGCTCTCTCTTCCTTGATCTCCAGTCTTGTCTGGGGAGTGCATTAGACCAAATGAGCATCCATGTACTAATTGCTGCTCATTTGCATAAATGTTTAGCTTCCAGATGCCAGGAATGAGGCACATAGGGATAACAGCTGGCTGGGTCGCCTCTCCGGCATGTGTGAGTGAACTCTGGCTTATATTGTGACTCTAATCCTGTGTTTCTTTGCCTGAAATTTCATGTAATAAAAACCCTTACTATAAAGCGGCCACTTGGAGTGACAAACTCACTGAGAATTATCACCTAACTCTTCAGCTCATTCTTTTGGTTTTACAACCTGCACCCACACCAGTGTTTTGGTTCACTCTCGCTGATGTCAATGTGTCGTCCGACTGCAGCAGACATCTGTTTTTAGCAAACAAAAACCCCTCTAAAGCCGTCTAAACAACGTGTTCTGTATCTGCTGGATGTGCAAATAGCCAGCTGTATGCTAACAAGTTTACTACATCAACCCAAAAGGTGATAATATAACTGGCTGGTGGTCACATCTTGTGTCTGCCATTCCCAAGTGGCCAAAATATCAGTTATTGCAGCTTTAAAGCTCTGTCAACCATCACTGGATGAGATGAGAGGACCGAACCTCATTATTTCCTAAACCAAACTGTGTTAAGGGAGAGGGTGGAGGACAAATTCACAAAGACACTATTTCAGATTTGTGCCTCTGGTGCTCACCATGCGGTCCAGCTCCTGCACTGCAGCCGCTGCCAGGCAGGAGCAGAGCGCCTTTCATATCCTGAAACACAATACCCACCCAAGGCTGGTATGACCGAGAAAATTAGTGACAATCAGGCTTAAGCCGAAGGAAATATCAATATCCGCAGGTCATTGCTGAAATAATAAAGTATTTGATGAAAGAAGATTATAAGCTAAAACTCAAAGTTAGAGGTATTCGGAAAGTCAGTCAGTGTAAAACATTACCGAGGCATTGTCTGAAACACTATGTTTCACATCATGGTGTGGGATGCTTTATTCTGTCACTTCTTCTGTGCACCATAAGAGCCAGACAATCAGAAGCTTTTATTGGACACTGATTTTTTTTTTCTTTGCCAATCTCTGTTTGTGTAGCAGTCAGAGGACAAAAATCTGAAAAGAAAAAAGGCAGCATGAGTACAGTATTCTAACTATTTGGTCACTGAGAGCACATTATTAATAGAAAGTAAAACGTTTTAAGTATTCTGTGTTGGAACAAAACCTGTGCCAGCAGTGAATTCAAGATGTGGATTATAAAACTTTGTTAAAATAAGAAGCAGTGTAAATCACACTGTGATATTTGCAGTCATTACACTGGAGAGTGAACAAAACCAAAGAACAAGAGTTACCCAGCAAATCAACTGTAATTCCCTTTGGTATTTACCAGACATGAAGTATACCATGCAGGTAAATACACTCTGTATTTGTACTCACAGTGTGGGTAAAGCCGAGAATAATGAACTCACACTCATGAGGTGCATTTCCATCACTCTGCCTGGTGGGTCAGCCACAGCAGAGGAAATTCCAGTACTTCAAGAGGCTTGATTACGATAATAACAGCAGCACGGAAAACAAAGGATCAAGTCAGATGCGTGGGGCGTGTAAGGCTCGAGAGCCTTATTCTGATTAGCACAAGGTTGTTTAGCAGCATGTAATATCAGAGGGAATGCTAATAACAGTGCAGAGTCACGCAGTGCCGCTATTCGAAAAACAACAAGTGTGCTCCAATTACACCGCCAAGCACATATAGTTCACGTAATTTTATTTTGATCTCACATACCTCACTGTGTTTGGCACTGACTGTACGTTAATGTTGATATTAAACAGATGTAATGAGGCTTTTTGCTGCAGAGGAGGGTAAAAGTTTAATAGTTATGCAGCTTTTCATGCTCACTCTCCATCTCTTTGGAGCACGTTAGCGGAGTCATATCTGCTTCATCAAAAAACACAAGGGAGCCTGCAGGGTTGTAGAGTAAGACGCTCAGTCATCTACATTGTTCGGAAGAAAGAGCAAATGTCCTGTCATTGTTAGCTTTGTTGATATTGAGGCTTTCTGTTTTTTCTGTTTCTCCTGCAATTTGGTTTTTATTTCAGTTTTATGAGAAGCACTTTGCAGTGTTGGTTTTCTGCGCTATAAATAAACTTCATTGTTAAATTATTATTGTCATCACACTGACATATCTACCACAAGTCAGTCATCACATTCAGCATCTCTTATCACAGGAAGCTGCATTCATGGCTCACACTGCTCAGTAAGAGAATGGCTGAGCTCTCAGGCCCAGCAGGAAGTGGGTTATGAACCCAATCATTAGGGGAAAAATGTCACTGTGTGTATGCGTGTTTGTGAAAAGACTGCATAGGGGTGCAATCGCAGGGGGCGTTCTGAACGCTGCCATCAAGGTAACTTACCTGTCCTTTCCTGCCTGAGGCTTGTACTGTACAGGATGCAAACTGAAAATAAGCCTCACATCCTGAATACCTGCACCTCAACCCATCAACCTCTCCCTTCAACGGCAGCCGTATGTGTCAACCAAGAGAAGGTCCTCGTGTTTGCTGAGGTCAAAGTCATCTGTCAAACGGGTGAGACGGCTGGCTGACTCCTCTGTGGTAATTGGTAGCATTGCTGCCTCCTAGGAGAAGCTTGACAAAAATCTTGCCACGTGTCAGGGAAGTTCGTTCGGGGAGCACAGGCTCTTGTTCCTCTGATGGCTCACTATGCCAGGAAGCAAACACACACACGGCGAATGCGACAGGACATGAAAGAGAGACACAGCCGCGATCAGGCGCGGCGGCAATCAAAGGCAGTTGACACTTTTTAGCTCCAGATGATATAACCAACCACATACAAGCAGCTTTCATCTGCCACCCAAAAGCCCAGAGAAATCAACAGTTGCAATGTAAATTGAGGGTATAATGAAAGGTCGTTAAATAAAAGGCCCGACCTGGAGTTTTATTGCTCTTAACAATGGATACGTATGACTGAAGAGCTGGTTTGAAATGTGACATATTTGTGTCTTAGAAATCACCCCTGGAGATGTTTTAGCTCCAGGCCAGGGATAACTTCCAATCACATTTCAAGGCCAATTCTGTGGTTGCCAGGATACAGACCTTCATACGAGGAGGAGTTCCAGTCAGGTTTTATGACAGCTGAGCCAAGTGGTGAAAATCAGGGAGCTAGTTAACCATCTTCCTTCTAATTCTCCTGTTTTAACTCAAGGACGTTTTGTGTTTTTGCTCCTTTTTGTCTGTTTCCTTGTCAGTTATCAGAAAGGAATTAAGAGATAGTGATAAAATTTAGGTGGAAGTTAGACCAAGGTAGAAATGACTAGTGTTTGGTGAGTGTAGTGTCATTAAAAAAGCCTGTGACCTTTTTGCTCCTTGGTTCAAGATTAGAGAATTATTACCCAACTCTGCACTTCCCGTTCAGCTCTACGGAGCACTTAGACCTCTGCTTAGACCTGCACCTATTAATCCTCACAGTGGTGTTTGCTCAGTGGTGAAGTGGCCTTAACGTGCACAGGGAGACTCATACTCCTCTGTCCCCTTTAAAACTCCTCTAAAGGGAGTACCAGCTGTCTTTCATAAAAGGCCAGAAACTGACTTCCAAAGACTTTCTGTCCTAAATGATATAAAGCCTTGAAGTCGTAACTCTATTAATTAAAGTCCAACCTCATCTGTGTCTCATGACGGGGGGTTTTGTCCTGCAGAATGACATCAAGGTCTTGTCAGTGTCCATCATCACATCCCCGCTGTCTCTCAGAATGAGGGAGCCGTCTGCAGCCTGGCTTAAAGAACCAGTTTCTGAGTCAGCTAAATCGGACACAAGATCACAGTGTCTGAGTTTAAACATATGAAAAATGAAATTTGATCACTAATGGCATTTGAAACAAGCGATGTATAATTGTTGTAAGCCAGTGCTGAATTTTAAGCATCTAAAACAGTAGATGCTACATGAGCTCTGCTCAGACAAAGGAATGTCAATGTGTCTTCTAACTTTACTGATAATGTGTCCTGCTGTGGTCTGCTCTCTGCAGGACTCTGCCAGGTTGTTTTGCTTTTCTTTGCTATTCATTACTCTCCTCATAATCTCTTTTCCTTGTGACTTTGTTGGACGTATATTGAGTGAATAAAAGGTCACGGGGCAAGGCGAACAACACAGACTTGATATCAAGTTGGTCTGCATCCTGCAGAGATGTTCCTTAGCTCTGCTCTTGACAGGTGCACAACAAGCTGAGAATCTTTTGACTTTGGTGGAACTGAAGGTCTATCCCAGCTCTTTTGATTTGGCTCAGCAGGAAGGCGCTAGACTGCAAGATGAGGATGGGGCTCAGAGGCCCCGAGCAGCTGTGCGAGAGGTGCGACCTTCAGGCAAGTGCAGGCAATGGTGGGCTCGTGGGATGTGTGATGTTCAGAGGTGGGCTGCCTGGCTGGACAACACTTCAATAGACACCTGCAGATCTCTCTTTATGCCATCTGATCCCCCTTTTTGGTTCAGGGGAGAGAGAGAGAATGGCAGGGATGGAGAGTTGGGGAAAAGGGGAGTAACAAAGATCAGAGACAGAGAGGATGTAGGGAGTGGCAAGAGAGATGACCAAAAAGGTGCTAAGGAAGGTTAGACAGCCTAAAAGAAAAAAAAAACAATAGGACATAGGACAGGAATTCAGGTTTTAAGCCGCAGTAACAGTCAAGTGAAATCAATTCATTTATACAGCACATTTAGGCAAGACTAAGAATCAACATCTACTACATGTTTCAGACCGGAGTATGGAAAGTTGACTGTATCAAATGCAGCAGTGGTCCAACATGATTTTAATGACATGATATCCAGAGATAAAGGACAGTAGTAAGAGTTTACCCTTAAAAGAACTAACACAGTACTGAGCTGCATGCTAACACCAGAAAAAAAGTTCATCTGCAGAGATGTGAAAAGACAACTCGCAGTTACTGCATTAAGTTCAGGTGGAGGCTGAATAACGGCCAGCTTGAATGAGGATGAGAAAGAGAACAGCTGAGAGACAATGTGAGCTGATGAATAAAAAAGAAAATGCAGAAGTTTCTATAAGGTGGTGTGAGAGGAAGGTTGGGGAGTCACAGTGCAGTGCCTGGGAGACAATTCAACACCTTGCGTACATGTGGCACACTCATGGTGACCATGGGGACAGGTGTGTTTGACAGGAAACAAGTGGCTTTATTCTCACCTCTAAGGCAGTTATTCATTATGCCACTACTACATTGCTTACACAGTGGGGGAAGTTGGATGTGTGAGGCAGCACTTCCCTTTGTTAGAAGAAGCGCAGTTAAGCGTTTCACAATGCCTGGATGATTTGGTACTTTATTGTGCTGTCTCATTATGAATCATCACGCTTATTTTTGCAATCGGTTCTCGTTTTTTTTTTTTTTTTCCTGCTTTCTGTTTGCAAGTCAGCCTTGAAACTGACTTGCAATTAAACTTAACCGTCAGTGAACAGACAGAAACACAAATAAAACGCACAGAGTAATAACATTATTTGACACAACTCATGTATGTACTGGCCTTAACCTTTTGAGTTCCTCAGCACAGCGCGGTTAAAGCTCGTAGAGAAAGAGAGCACTTGGATAATGGCTTTGTAAGCTTTCTGACGTGCTGTGGTGCTCTCCAGCTCAAACGTAATTACGGCCTGACAGCAGGGAGAGGCCCTCACAAAGGCCTGATAATCAGAGGCGGGCGATCAGAGCATGCAGCTCATGACCAGGAGAGGCAGTGACGCTGAAAGGTAATTAAAGTCACCCGCATAGTGGAGCCATGCAAACTGCACTCCCAGCTTGCTGCAACACCCTTTCTTGACTTCTCGCTGTTCTGTTATTCTCTGTCTCCTTTTTCTTGTTTCATTTTCTGTCACATCCTGCTGGATTCCTCTCTTTTACCTCCCTACCAGCCCTCAGCTATCATCCCCTAAACTCTTGTCTTGCCTTTCTCCCTTTCTGTCCATCATTCCTCCAGCCTGTGAGTGTTCTTTCCTCCTCCCCATCCATCACCCGCTGACTCATGAACACAGCAGCTACCTGTTAAGTGCAAAGTGAATAAATGGACCACGGCATCCCTCAACTTTGTGCCGCACACACATGAGTGAGTTAAATAGATTTTACCTTTTACAGGTACTTCCTTTTTTTTTTTTTAAGTCTCTATGGTGCTGATTTTAAATGCCATGCTGCTCAAATGGAAACACTTTCAGGTCAGTGTGCTGGTTCTTTGTGCGCATACATGTGTATTCCTGTGTCTCTGCATGTATAATGTATTGGCTTATGTACATCCACTCAGACTTCTGTGATGTGTGACCAGCTTTCCTTTTAAAGTAAGGGGTGTCTATCTAACATTACTTGCCATGCATGCTGCAAAGTGTGGGCTTTCTCCAGCTAAGCCTTTGTGCTATGCAAAGGAGTGAAAGATTACCCCTTTCACTGCTCCCCTGTTCATAACCCCCTGGCTCACCCACGGGGAGCTCAGAGTAAATGGAGAAAGAAGGGGGAGGCCATTGTGAAAGTATGTGGATTGGTGACTTAAGCCCTTCAACTTTTCATGTTTTGCACAGTCCAGGCGCCATACGCAGCCCCGTGTCCATCCTGGCACTGTAACTAATGAAAGGACATTGAAGAAGTACATACTCACTTTATTAAGTGCTCACAATTTCTCCCACTCAGGCACAGCCAATGAGCATGCATCTGGGATGGTGATGAGCCAATAGAACGGGCATCTGTAACGGATTAAATGAGAGTGTAGACAGCATGTCAGGGGAACGTGTGTGTTTAATCCCTCCCCTGAGGATCAGTGAAGTTCAGTTCAATTAGACATAACATGCTTGTCATATTGTCATGAGTACAAGAACATGAAGTGCACGCAGTGATTTGCTCAATGTAGAAATGTAGAAGTACCACAGAGCGAAAAATTCTCCATTGCAAAGAAAAGTCCTTTACTTGAAACAAGTGGCTGTAATTTATATTTCTACACTAAGTATGTACAAAATGACAGTGTGAGGCAGGGGGCAAAAAATGTCCCCAAATGACTGAGAATTTATGAAGAGATCAACATGAAAAGATGTTTTGTGCCTTTAGTAGAAAATGTTCATTATCCCGAGAAGTAAACCTAGTTCCAGTGACCTGGTCTGATCTCTGGTTTTTATGAAGGCTGTGGAATGTTTTACATTGAAACTGTAGGACTAAACAACAGTTTCAAGGTAAGACAGCCCACACTGTTACTGTGTGTTTAAGGCTGATTAATGAATATTACCAAGCCCCTGTGTTTGACATGTGTTTGGAGCTTCAGTCTGGGAATCAATGACAGGTGATGGAGGAGCAGACTGATGACTTTGGATTTGTGTCACGTTGTCATGTTTATAATTTTCCAGAAAATTATAAGCAGGCATATGGAGTCTGTTTTCATGGTCCTGTGCGGCAGATCAATAATACTGATTAAGTCCTGTTTTGACAGAGATTGTCAGGAGGGACGCTCTGCCTGTTTACACTGCAGTCATCTCCAATATGAGATTTTGCATTAATTTAACACGGCTGGCACATATCCAGTGCCTGGTAGCTTATATTTTGAGGAAAGAGCAGGATTTTTATACATGCTAATATTATTATTATATAATAACCAGAAGGAATCCAACATGCATTTAAGTTGTGCAGCAGGCAAACAATATGACAACTTTAATATTTTATGTCAAGGTTGTGCTTTTAAGTTTGAGCCGTGCTGTCAGTTGATGTTTTTGGACACACACACACAGGCCATGTCTCTGTACCTGTAGATCTAACTTTGTGGCTAGCCTTGTGTAGCATTAGCACTGCGACTACCTGGAACATGTATCATGCTGGCAACGTAGAGTTGTCTATAAAAGGTGGTGTGTGGTTAAAAAAAAACAGTATGCAATGCAGTAATGTGTGTCGCATACAATTTCACCTCCAGCAAGCTACTTTATTTCTAAATACTAGTTCAAGTTCTGCATGTCAGCTTAGGGGGGGTCATGGTATGTCAAAGTCATGTCCACAGGTCAATTCTGCTGCCCCCAAGTGGCCAGAAAATCGGTTACTGCAGGTTCAAAATATCAAAAACACAACTTCTATGTGCAATTGTCCCTTTCAGCGATAATTAAATTAATATTGTAACATTAAAATTTGTATTTTTTTTTTTTATCTGAAATGATGTGGAATATAAGTGAAATGATGTCAAATACCTCAAAATTGTACTAAAGCACAGCACTTGAGTAAATAAACTCTCCATTTCCTGGATTAGCCACGATACACAGGTTCTCCAGCTCCTCTCCTCTCGTGTGTGCAGTTTTGGCCGTGGGTACACAAGCAGGACAAGGGTTAATGCTGCTGCCGTACAACCGATATGTGCATTTTCTGCCGCGCACAATGGTACCTATGTACTCAACATCTAATCCACCGGTTTGAAGTGTGTAGCAAGTCGGCTAATGGGCATTTTTAGAGAATAAGAGTCATTACAAAGCTCAGTGGCATGAAAGACCACAGGGGCTGTAGCCATAGCCACTGTATGCTCATTTAGTCACCACGGCCCTGTGTGGCAGAGCAAATCCCCTTACACTGTGCTCTTTGTTTAATTTTGAGCTAATCTGTTTGGCCGTTGCACCATTTTCTCTCTGCCATCAGTTAGGGAAACTGCTGATCTATCATTTTTAGAGCCAGGGGGTTAGGAATTAAGCAGCTTATATATGCCGTACACCCTCATGTAGCAACACAAATGTCAGCTCTCTTTCTAACCTGTTTTTCCAAATCAAGTCAGGTCTCACACTGTTTAGTATTGGATTTTCTTTCTTATGACCTTCATGTTTTTGAAGATTTTACCGTCCTACAAGAAAAAACATCAACTCCTGGTTGGGCCAGATTCTAATTTATACCATGGATGATGAAAAACACAAAGTCGCTTAATTTCTATTCTCCTCACAGGCATGGCTCTATTGCAGAGAGATTGGCGGTGATTGTGGTGAAGCACTCAGGTCTGTAGAGGGAAACTAAAAAGTTAGGTATTAGGCAGGTTGACACTGTGCCTTTTAAACAAGGCAGCCCTGGAAGCACAAGATACCATGTGCCCCTTGAAGCATGAGTGACATGCAAGAGAGGGTATGTTGGATTGAAAACACTCTACAGGATGACAGCAGAGTACTGCTTCATTTCAATATTTCCTAGAAGACAAAAACACCGCTGTGCTTGAGGAGAGGAATACAGCATTTTGTTTCTGCTTGTTTTTGTGTATTTCTGTCTAAATTTCATTCTTTATTCAGCCAAAATAAAATTCAACAATATAAAAGAGTGGCTACTGATGTTATTTCCCTTTGAAAAATGGGCAAATATGGGAAACATGGTGCCACAATAAGAAAGACTGGGTCTGATCTTGTTTTTTTCTGTGAGTTTTTGGATATTTTTGCTTTTCTTTTTTGGAAAGATTTAGTCAGATCAGAGTGTGTGAGATTGTTTATCTGTGCTAGTCTTGTGATGGTTTTGCAGCCTCTTTATGGCGCGTCCTCGCCTTCTGCCCAGTGGATGCTGGGATGTGCTCGAGCCCCTCATGACTCTGACCACAAACAATCAGAGCTGGCACTGTAAGTGCACACTGGCAGAATCTGAAACCGAGATTATTCAGAACTGTCTGTCAGTATGGTTTTATGAACGCTTTGGTTCACCCCATTGTCTCCATTCGTGGCAGCCGTGAGTCGGTGATGTCAGTGTTCATACAGCTGCTCAAGTGCACGAAGCTGGTGGTGGAATAACAAAAGCTGCAGTGAAATATACAGTGGTCCTCCAGGATGAAATGGCATCCAGCTTGTTTTCGGTTCCACTGCAGCTATCAGAGATGAATGGAAGTAATGATGAGCTTACGTGGGATGTCAAATGTGGTAAATGTTTGATACATAGAATATACCACTTGTCTTTTTTATGCCAGGTACAGAGGAGAAACTTATTGCAGGGATGTTAGAAGTTCAAGTTCAGCCCTCTGCCTTCATTTGAAGTCTCTTCTTAATCCTTAACATAATAAAGGGGAAAATACCCCAGTCAAGGTGAAATCAAATAGAAAATTAATAAAGCTGAGATCACTCACAATGCAGTGTGTGCGAACTATTCCAGTACAATAAACATAAATTCAGCTCATCTGACATTTAAATCTTCTTCAAGGCTAAGCTTAGGAACTGTTAATAAAATACTCTGTCATGAAACTGTAAAATAAAATCTGTAGATGTTCTTAAAAATAATTACTGGCTCACACCACAGGGTTCTCTGCAGTAGCAAAATACTTTTACGAGCCACTGAGAATAATTAAAATATTCCACATTTACTGTGTTAAAACAAGTTTTTTTTTTTTTTTTTGAGAGTTGGAAGGGTGTTTTTACTCTGATTGGCTAATTTGGCGACATGTTTGACAGTCTGAGCCGAGGCCAGGAAAAACTGATTGGTACCGCAGACAGATGGACGGTTTCACAACCAAACACTTTAAACACTATTGGTCTGCTGCCGTTCGTGACCCCATAAAACCCAAATCTGAGATTGTTTGCCTCATATAAAAATATGGGAGGGATTGCAGGAATATGGGACAGCCAGTGCCAGCCACGTAGTGTATTATGACCTTGGTGATCAGATGTGCTTTTGTTATGTGGATTTCACCAGGTGTGTTGTTTCTATTCAGAAAAACTCAAGAATGTTAATCAGGAAATAATACAAATAATTTTCTCATCACACTGTTTTCTTCACTATTAATCCCAAACCATCATATGCATAACCGATGACTTCAGATCCACCTGTTCCTTGTGCAAAACAGGAAAGATTAATAACAAAGATGGAGATTCACCTGGGCTATTGCATGAAAACAATGCCCTCTCCTGGACATTTATTGTTATGATGTGTTCTAACGGCTCATCATACAGTCAGTATGTCTTGGATTTAGGGTTCAGAGTCAGGTAACTTTGCCCCTGTAGTTAATCAGTTAATCAGTTGCTTTAAAGTTCAAGGTTTCATTTTTGCAAGGATCAAAATTATTTATAAGTTGTTTTCATTCTGAGGAGTCACCGCAGGAGATTATCGTCTCCTTAAATTATTTAGCACAAGCTTGTCTTTCAGTAAGAGGGCAGATAACAGTTGATAGAAAAAATTACATTGTTACCTTAAATGTTTTTGTTCCCAAATTCATTCAAGTCATCATCAACAAAACCTGTAAATCAGGCCACCCAGGGCCATACCATCAGCATGTTTTAATATCTGAACAATGTTTTTCTGTTTCACCTTGTATGAACAGAAAACAATCATCGTGATAACACAGAGCCCACAGGGGCCACTTTGCTTGAAATAACCTCATCATTCGTTCCCCACCTGTCGGTGCTTAAGAGACTGTTGACCTAGACAACACTCAAGACTCCCATTTACCTCCAACAGAGGCTCATGCTGTCGGAGAAACATGAAACAGGATGCTATTCTTTGTTTTCTTGCAAAGTCTGTTTTTATAGGGCTGCAAATACCAATGATTGTTGTCAGTGCTGATTAATTTGATGAGTATTTTCTCAGTTAAAGGTACTTTTTTTTTTTTTTTTTTTAAATCGGGAGTGCTACAGAGCAGTTAACATTTGTTAAACATCTGTTTTGGTAATAATTACTACAAATATAACGACTGTCTATTAAGAAACTAAACCACTTTGAAACATATAAGCTTGTAATGTAATAAGTTCTCATTCTCATATGTCTCATTGAGAAGTTACGCCAAGTTTTCTTTTAGAGAAAATGACTGTTGCAGTATTGTACCGTATAAGGACATATTTCAGTACAGCAGTCTGACACGGAGTTGCTGTTTGCTGCGCGTCCACCAGATGGCAGCAGAGGTCGAAACTTGACTTAATTCAAATGAATTCCAGGTATGCCTTTGTGATTTAAGATGACAGTTGAAAATATCAGCCTTATTACAAGCATTCAGTCTCCTCACTGAGCTATGATCAACATAATACATCAGATTCCTTAAGGGATTTGTGTTATGAAATAAGTCGGGTCAAAGAGTCGTTTAAACAGAGGAGGCTGTTTCCATTGCATCAGTGCAGCGCTCGGCTGTGCCAGCGAGTTCCGGGAAGGAGCACAATACCTAATATCATCTCATAGTGGGGATTGGAGCAGGTGCTTTACTGTCGAATCTCAGATCTGCTTCTTCACTTCCTTGTGTGGTATGTGTGTGACACACAGGGTTACAACTTTTCCTGTATGGCCCACATGGGAAATCAGAAACAAGCAACATAGTTAAAAAGTTTAAATTAATAATCAATAGTATATATTCAATAGGTGAAAGTAGCATTACACACTCTGTGGTTTTTGTTTTATCATATGAGGTCATAGAGTATCCAGGAAAAATGAGATGACGCTCTGGTGTGTGACATCCATCACGTCATGGGGAAGTTTGTTGTTTATATAAGTGGCTGGGGAAACTTTAATGATCCCGGATAACAAGGAAGGATAAAGTTTACTCTTGTGGCTAAGGTACAGGATGAACTCACGCAGCCACAAAATAAACTAGAGGCCATTTCTTAACACCTAACCTCATTTTACTCCTCATCACAAAACAGTTGAGCTTGAATCCTGACTGTAACTTTCAGGTAACGTAACCCTTTGAGCAACTGTTTGACATTTTTGGAAGCAGTTTACTGTGAGTTAGATGAGAAGATTGACACCACTGTCACTTCTGTATGATAAATATGAAGCTTAGCTGAGAACAAAGCCTGAAAACATGTACTTGTGTATTTGTTCCTCCAACATTGCTCTTCTTCTTCTGGTTTAATGGCAGATTAGGCGCCATTTGGTGCATTACCTACAGTATGCAATCATTCAATATACTGAGTCTGGGTTTCATGCTCCGCAGGTTATTTGCTTGACCACAGAAAAATTGTGACTGGCTGCTAAACCGGAACATGTATTGCAATGATTTGTTGTTTCACACACACACTGCTGTTCCTTCGTTTAAAAATCACAAATTCTACATTGGAACAAGCCAAGATGCAAAGTTAGCATGAGAAAAGGCAAATGTGGTGTGAGATTGCGAGATCTGTGTTAACTGTGTGAGTCTCACGCTCAGTGCTTGAGAGTTGGCAGCCCTGGTAATGTGCCAGACTCCTAGCTTTAAAGGTGTTGGTAGGCAGATTTTGTCACCTTTGATTTTGTTACCTTCCCCATGTCCTGTTTTTTATTCTAGCCAAGCTAAGCTTGCTGGCTGCTGGCTTCATAGTACGCACACAGACACGAGAGTGATCATTTTACTGCTGGCAAAAATGTTGAACTATTTCCTTAACATTACATCCTGGAACCCCTGAGTGACAAACTTCCTCACACAAATTCCCACAACCTAATTCCTTTCTTAAACACACCCTTTCCCACACATACACACATTTCTCTAGATATTCAGTACTTGACCCATTATTAGCCTACTTTTTAGGGGCCCTGTTGTCATCCCCAGAGGAGCCCGGGTCTGACGTGTTAGGCAATCGTCGGTTTGGCAGCTTCCCAGCAGCTGAGGCACTCCAGCTATCCTGTTGATACCTAATCTGACTCTCTCTCACTCTCCCATGCGCGCACACACACACACACACACACACACACACACACACACACAAATGTAGACATACAGGCAGGCATACAAGCTTACGCAAGCCCTGGCCAGCCATGCCTAGGGTAGTCATAACACATAGAGGGTGGAGACATGCCAAGCTCTTACAGGTCAAACAGTGATTCACAAGAAAAAGTGGATTAGATGTAAAAGAACATATGAATTTGACTTTAAATGGTGCTGACATTCACTGTTTGGTGAGTCGACCCAGAGTTACACTGGTTGCTACTGAAGCTGAAGAAAAAAATGCGAATGAAAATATGCTCCCCCTTGTGTATTCCAGGAAAAGACACTGACCCATTATTGACATTTGTGTGTTTGAGGAGTTAAATGTTACATTACGCAAAGGTCAAAGAAGAGTAAACGGTCGGAGGCAGAGATGGAGAGAGGGAGAGGCTTTTTCGCTCGCAAGGATAAAATTGAAAGCGCTGAAGAAAATGAGGAAGTGTATTGTTTTCACTCACAGTGATGAAGAGCTGTGTGGGGAGAATTCTTGCAGGGAAAGCTTCCAGGCTTGCAGTCGAGCTGTGTAATGTGCAGGTGTTCGCAAGGGTGTGTGTGTGTGTGTGTGTGAGTGTGAGGAAGGCAGCAGTAATGAGAAAAAAATCTGTATGAATATGAAAAAATGTGATCTTTATTCAACATTTCCACACATATTTCAAATATACATATTTACATCTTTTGTACAATGAATATAACTCTTGTGTGTAACCTGTTGGGACCAATAAAAGCCTCTAGGTTGTGTCACAAATACATAATTCACAGTGCAATATGAAATTGGTGCACCCGTGTCAGTTTACTCTACATGTCACATGAATGACATGTGACTCACTCTACATGTATGAACTGGACAAAATCATAAATCTCTTAAATTACTTTTCTGCAAGGAACAACCCAGATTGTCAAAGAGTCCTTTCTCATCTGGTATCTCAAGCAGATGAGAGAAAATAATGAAAGAACTGCGACATACATTTTATTTTACCTCACTGCTTGACTCAAACATCAATTGCACAGCGCTTCTCAGATATGCCAGATTTAGTACCATTGTCAGAATTATTGTACCAGAATGAAATAGCTGGCTGCAGACCTATAGTAGCCTGTAAAGCTAAACGTCACTGAAACGCTGCATCCGCCTGTCACAATCCAAAGTAAAAGATCTTTTAGAACGTGGTACATCATGTCACTAACTATGATGACTAGTCTCCATGGATCCACAGCTTTCAACGGCAAATTAAAAAAAAGAAAGAAAGGAAGGGGAAAGAAAAAGTACCATTAAAGAGGTGAAACAGTCAGAACAGATTCTTCCAGCCAAGGTCAGGACCATTCTCCACAGACACGCTCAAGTGTTGAGTCATCATCAGACAACAACATCAAACATCGCCTGACTGTGACTGATTCAGAGCCATTCAGTTTATGAAACACAGTGATACGGGCACAACACTCAGCACAGCTCAGCTTTGTTAAAGCAACACAGCTTGATATAATGTTCCAACAGAAATTAACCAAACAGGCTCAGCTGGGAAAGTCTTCATTGTTTCTGTACTGTGTTTCTTTTTGTGATTTTGTGGCTCCTTAACTGGCTATTTGACACATTTCTTAAAAAATACAAGCATCGTTGGACTGAGAGAAAAAGCATATTGCATCGGTGGGAAGTACCATTTGATTTTGTTCACGGAAATCCAACTGTGGCATGCCTCCAGACCAGTGAATTATCCCGCTATCTCATACCTCTGTTGCTGCTAAGGCAGATGACTGAGTCTTTAAAACCAGAGTTGCTCCCAGCATTTCTTTTTAAACAAGAAGCATTAGTGTTGGGTTTAGGTGTGGCTAACTGCACACGCAGCATTTCAGAAGAGCCGCACAGATTGATCACAGTCAAATTTGCAAGGTCTGACCCTGTTACTAGCCACTTCCTGTTCGAAAGCATCCTTTACAGGAAATATTTAGCTTTGATCCGGCTTTAAAAAAAAAAAAAAAAAGGGTAAATGATTTCATTTTAACTGCTGGCCCTGTGTCACTGCTTATTTTTGAGTGTGTGTGTGACGAAGTCGTCCTGCTTTTCTGTGAGTCTTACACCAGTAACACCCTGCCTTTCTCAACCTTCTGTGCATGGTGTGAGATTTGTAAATGCTCTCCGCTCACTGAGACGATGCCAGATTGGCAGTGAGACACCTTCGTAGAGTCCCACTGAGTGTGACACATCAGTCCTCTGCTAAGCATCTTTCTCACTCTATTTCACTGCCTGCTGTGAGACGTCAAGCTTGTGCTGGGCCTTCCTCGAGCCGTCGGTGAGTCAGCCAGTGAAGCCTCCAGCCTGGTCAGAGAGTGAGAGGAACAACATCCTGGTCTCCTAGCGTCCCTTTCATGTAATGTGATTCATGTAATGCTTTCTGAAGCCTTATGAGTCCAGCCTGAGAGCAAGCATCGGTGACTACTGTTTGCTATGAGTTAAATTTCTGTGATTCACTCGTGGTAGCCTGCAGAGATTATTGTGTTAACATAATCTGGCAAGTTTTGAGTCCTTGTTGTTTCTTTTAGCACCAAATAATTTCAAAAAACGCACATATAGAAACACAATGAATGATCATTGTGAGCAATGCCCTTAGCAAGTAACACGTATACGACAACAAAATACAGTACAGTAAGTTTTTGTAGAAAGCTTGAGGGTGTATGTACACACAACAGTAGACAAATGAGTTTCTAAAAAGTGCCAATGTAAAAAAAAACAACAACAATGAATCCCTCATAGCAATTTTTGTGTTGGTCCCTCGGTCAGACTTAGCTAAACCAAGTCTGTCAGCAGAACAGATTATCGTCCTCTTCCACGTCAAAGGATGGCACCATCTGTTCCGCCGAGCTCACTTCCTGTTCACCCAGTGCCACTTCCTGCGACGACAGCGGCTGGTGGAACCACGGGTGAGCGAGCAGCTCGGTTGCCGTGAGTCTCTCCCAGGGTTCTTTTCTCAGTAGGCTCTGGAGCAGACACTTGGCCTTGGGCGATAAGCCGTCTGGCAAACAGCACTGGCCTCTGCGGATTTTGGAAAACAGCGTGGCCGGGTCCGGGTCGTGGAAAGGGTAACGGCCAACCAGCATGGTATACAGCATGACCCCAAGGCTCCACATGTCAGCCATCTTGCCAGAGTAAGGCGCAGAGCCGCTGAGGATCTCTGGGCTGACGTAAGCGGGGCAGCCGTGGGTGTCTGACATTGAGTCGTTGTTCGGGTCTTCCAGGACGCGACAGTCCTCGAGGCTTTCTAGTCTCACCTGTGTCCTGTGAAGAAAAAGTCCAAATAAGTTAAGGACATTTGACTTTTAAGAAAATAGAAAATGTTTTATTCAGCTTTCTGTTCGTTTCCTGTCCATTTACAGCAGCTATCCCTACGTCTCAGGCTGTGTTTGACACAACTGCAGCTTCAAGTGAGTGCTTTAGTTGTGCTGTAAATTAGGATGAGCGCTGAGAGAGATGCCATGGCTATGATATCATCTGTTATCTTGTACAGCAAGCAGCTTTAAACATCATGGTGAAACCTAAGAACATAAAGTCCGTGACCCCATCCAAATCTGAGTTTCAGAAATAGAATGTTTTTGCTGAATGCCATGTTGTTGGTGGAAATGATCTGAATTTCACTCACACAACAACATTTAAAGAACAAGTCATTCTTTGATCTAGTACACCACAGAGTGAAAGCAGTGTGTGTGTATGTGTGTGTGTGTGTGTGTCTATTTCAAACGGTGGCTTTGTTTAACACTGTCAAACATTTCAGAGATCTGTTAAATGTAAGTCACTGATTGCATCATGGAAAAACAACCATCTATCCTTTATCCTTAAGCTCCCCAGCAGACAAGCAGATGGACACACACACACACACCAGTGAACTTACTATGACCTAAGTGCAAAACAGTGAGTCCGGTTTGAGAACCAGAGCTGCCTAAGCAAATTTCCAACGACTTCCTGGCACACACATGCTCACATAAACACATATATAAATATACAACTCCAGAGCAGCCTCCTCCTCCTTTTCCTCTGCTCACACACATAATGCTATATTTAGCCATGTTAATGACAGGACGTACATTTAGTTCAGTAGTAGGGCAATTAAGATTGTGAGGGTATATTTGTAGAATGAGACATTTAGCGCTGAAACACTCTTACAAAATGATGAATGTGACAAATAAAAATATCACTTGATAATTTCAAGAGTGATTCATCTTCTACAGCAACAGGCGTGCGGCGTGTTTGATGAAAAATTAATTTGTGCCTCTCGAGATTCGCCCCCAAGACTGACACATGGATTGAGGTTTTCTTTTTTTTATCAAGTCAGACACACACGAGGAGTGTGCTGTTTTATCTCACATTCAGAGGGGTCGACTCTGTGAGACACTTCAGTCGTCAAGACAGAGTGGCCAGAGAGAGAGAGAGACAGACAGCTAGAGAGACGGATGAAAAGAGTGACAGCCAGAAGGACCAAGATAGAAAGCAACTGATATTTAAACACCGAGATAGTGGAGGAGACAAGTCAGGAGAGGAGAAAGAGAGATGGAGACAGAAAAGGAAACAGAACAGAGAGAGTTAGAGGGGTGGAGAGAATGACTCATCCTTCTGTTGAGAGTACATATCTTCTCTCCTCCTCCTCTCTCTCTCTCTCTCCTTCTCGAGCCCAGGCTATCTGCACCTGGGTCCCACACTTGCGGCGCCAGCCATCCCATAATTACCCTCAAATGGCTGTTGCCACATCAGTGACGCACGGGAAGGCTGGCCCAGCAGTGAAGCTCTGCATGCTTCACAGTGCTAGTCACCTTCCCTAAACTGGCTTTCTCAACTGCACTATGCGTGTATGTGTGTGTGTGTGTGTGAATGGAGATAGCATTTGTCAAATTGTTGTGACTTTCTCTGTTTCTGGCTGGAGTGCTGCATTGTTAGCCAGGACATTGCATCACGGCGTGATTGTTGGGGTTTGAAAGATTCCTGATTGTGAATTTGGAAGAATGTGTGACGGAATAAATGAGGTCACGCACAATCACAACATTTCAAGGAGACTTATGCTATTGTGTTGATGTGTGTCAAAAGTCTGGCTGTGATTGGACGGAAGCGGCAGTCTCAGGGGGCGCAAAAATGATTTTCTGGGAAAGGAGAGCCAAATTCCATGATGTCACACGGCCCCCCCTTAATGTTATCTTCGACATCTGCAGCTTTGTTTTTACAGTCACATCACAGTAGGATCTTTTTCAGTGGCGCTACAACATGTCGTCAGCCAAGGAGTAAAGAGAAGTCAGTGTTTAAAAAAGATGTCATCCCACAACTCCAGGGTCAAGTGGGTCAGTCTACCAGCATTAAGCTTGCCATGCCGTTACCCAGCTAACAAAATACTGACAAAATACTGTCAATGAATTACAGACATTTAGAGTTTGCAATGCTTTAGAGCTTTACAGCTCTGAATGTGTAATCAGCAAACATACAAGTATGCGTGTATGGACACACACACACAAAGAAAGAAAATGAGCTATGCAGCCCCCCCGCCTCCCCTCTGCGCATATACACTGTGACTCATCGCTCTGCAGCCGTATAGCTATCAGAGGGACACAACCAACTTCAACTTCTCTCACTGGCTGTCTGCACTCATTCATCCAGCGTGACCCTGAAAACCCAGAGGTCATGGCTGGAGAATGTTACTGTTGAAAAGTCTCCATGAAAAAGGGCCTTTGGAGAGCTGGAGGGAGGTGGTGGGGGGGTTGTGTGGGATCAGCGGGCGCTTACAGGAAAGAGAGTGACGCAAGGGCAAAGAGGCGACAAATAGTTTTGTAAGCAGGGGTTTTGTGTGTCTTCCTGAACAGAATGTAGTACTCAGAGATACAGATATTAAGGCTTGCGTGTGTGTGTGCGTGTGCGTGTGTGTGTGTGAGCGTGAGCGTGGGAGCGAGTTCAAAGAACAGTGCTTTGAACTACTCTTTCATGGATAGAAGTGTATGTGAATGAATCCTTGTTGGAAGCATCAGATATTCTGCAGCATAGCTATGATGTTATTTATTAATAAATAATGAGTAATAAATACATTCTAAGATATAGACTGCAGAAAGGGATGATTGTCTCATTCACCAGCCTCGTCTAGCTGCTCTGCCAAATTGCCACCCACTACATTCACACATGCACACACACAGGCATGCAAAACAAACACACAACACGCATACAAAGAGACACATCGAGAGTGAGAAAGGGAGACAGACAGAGAGGGCGAAAATCTGGGAAGCTATACAGTCTGCCTCCACAAGTACAGAACCTCCTACTCTATCTGCACCCACATCGATATCTGCACACATGGCCTGTGTGTATCAGCTGCTGCCATGTTTGCTCTGTGCCTTCGCTAGCACGTCCCACCACACTGCATATATTTAAGTCTGAGAGCATCCAAATAAAGTTAACTGATACTACTAAGGCTGGAGGAGAGTTGGTTTGAAGGAATGTGTGATGCTGAACAAGTGGACGGTTCAACAAGGAGAGAAACTTTCCAGGTTGCAGGTTGACACCTGACACCCAGCATCAGTATTTCAAGTTTGTTTCCTTAAATGTCAAGTAAAGCCACGTTCCTGTCATCTCACCTTTTCTCATCAGAGAAGACAAACTTGCGCAGTTTGAGGTCACCCAGCACGATCCCTGCCTGGTGACAGTGCGCCACAGCCAGGGCCACCTGACGGAAGAGCCTGCGGGCATGCTCCTCATCCAGCCTGCGGCAGCTCTTCACCAAGGTGTGCATGTCCCCAAAGTCTTTGTCCAGGAACACATAGGCCTTGCATTCGCCAAGGATGATGTCCCTGATGCTGGCCACATTCTTGTGGGCAGGTAGGATCCCATAGGCTCTGATCTTTTCCTGATATACCCCCATATCAAAGACCTGGGAGAGAGATTGGAGCAGAAGGAGAGGAAGGGCAGGGTTGCAGGATGAAAATTAGGAAGATAGGGAAGGAAGGGGGGGGGGGGGGGGGGGGGGTGAGTGTGGGGAGAGGAGGCAATGGGTCAGTGTGTTCTTAATGATCATCTGAGGAAACAAGCATGCAAATTTGGCAGCGAGTTTAAAAAGAAAGGCGTAGGATATGCTTTGATTCCAGCTCAATACACTGCATTTTGCAAGAGCCTGACAAATGAATCACCCAAGCGTGAAGCGATTAACTTTATTAATCAACAAAGCCAAACGCCTGCAGGTCTATCATGCAAAATAAACACATGGATCTGGAACAGCGGAGGGCCCCTGACGTTATCAGAGCAGATCCTTATCATGATAGTTTTCCTTTGCCTCACATGTTTGCATTTTTGTGTCACGGCGTGGCGTATTGCGGTGACGTGGATGCAAATGAGCCGAGCTGACAGACACTAGTGTGAAGCCACTGTGCCAAGGTGGGTATAGGTGGACTTCAGTGGGTGGGCTGTGTTTCCCCACCACAGCACGGGCTGCACGGGGTTGCCTGGTCTGTCGTGTACTTGTAAACAGACTCAGAATAATCATAGCGCCTTATATAGCCCAGGATTTAAAAATCATGAAGCAACACTCCTGCCGTTACGCAAAGAGTGACACATTTCGCGTGAGAATGACATTTGGTGAAAAAGTCGGCTAAAATACTGATGACATGTCAGACGGGCTATTGAGCAACGCGATGTCTTGAAACAGCATTCATTGAAAGAAATTGCACAATGACGGGATTGCGCATACCTTGCACAGTAGCTCATCGCCTGTGTCGGTGTTCATCGCGCTGTGCATGCTTTCCCGGTCCGCCAGAGGTAGAAGCAGAAACGGTCCTATCCTGGACGGTCCCTGGTGGGTCGCCGGCGGATGGTTTGAGACGGGGCTGACCGGGGACCCGGGAGAGGCGCCGAGGAGTCCCTGCGTGTCCCCCGCCTCGGCGCTCAGCCTGGCGCATTTCGCCGGCGGCTGATCGTCTGAGTCCAGCCGCTTGTGCGCGACTCTCACGGCGCGGATGCAGGGCGCCGGGCTGCCCCACTGCAAGTTCATCCTGATAGACCGATTCACCATGAAAGCAGCAAACGAGACCCTGACTATTTTAGGATGTGTCCTTTTTTTGATGGTTAAAACAATCTGCAAACAGTGCGATCCATTCTCCGTGTGAGACTCTCTGTAGTTGAGATATAAATTGAAACTTCAGCCGATTCAGTGACGGCGCGTTTTTTTTTTTGGTAATAATCCAACCCACGTCCTTTTAGAGAGCGAATGCCCGTGGCTCTGAGGTCTGTGTACTTTTGGTGAGAGAATCCCGATCCCCCCAGAGACCAGGCTGCGAGAGAGGGAGAGGGGAGAGAGTGAGAGACAGAGAAGGAGAGACAGAGAGAGAGACAGAGAGAGGGAAGGAGACCGCCTCACGCTCAGAGAGAGGCAGAGAGTGAGTGAGCGAGCTCCGGTGATGTTGAGCTCTGAGCTCAAACACTCCGCCCGACCAGTCCAGCCTCCTGGTGACACAACCATTGAGCAATCCTGGAACAGCACCGACTCCGGCTCAGCTCGGCTCTGATGAAACTGCCTGCTGTATTACCTTTCGCACAAGACAAGGCTACGTGAACACATGGTTAAGATATTGATGTTATTCTTTTTTTCCCCGTTTGTCATGCTGTCGTGAATTTCTCTGGAAAAAAAAATCTTGTTATAAGCTCTTAAGATTTTCAATGAAGAAATCATCCTCCACTTATCACGACTGCCTCATCAAGCATGCACATGTTTTAGACAATTATTAACAATCTTTAAAACTCTTTCTCTGACTCATTTGTTCCTTAATGCTCAGCTCTTATTGCCATTTATGACCAGTTGCAACAATCTCTCCTGAACTCGTTGCTCTCCAAACGTTAGGCCTCAAGTGTGAACTAGCACAACACACAAGGCTCCAGTGTATAAGCCTAAACTCTAGCTTTAACATCACCGTGATATTTTCCCATGCTGGGCCTTGTTTGTTATGTGGATATGACTCACCCCCATAAAGCCTCATTGGTGCTGGGCTATAAGCATTCACATAAAATATGCCAGTGCAGCTCTGTAAACAACATCACAAGCGGCTGGGCTCCCACAGACACTGATCCTAAGTTAAAACTACATGAACACCCAAATACCACACACACACACACAAAGCACGCCAGTGCTGTGCAATTTGTGTGAAAATTATGCAATGTCGTTGAAAAAAATAGTATAACCAGTGAACTATGGACTGTTACTTAAGGATGCAAGAACCAGAAATTAAAGGGTGAAGTACAGTATATACTCAGTTTGAAAAACATTCCTGTGATGAGCGTTGAGATGAACTGACGGTATGAGGTAATTAAGCGTGCATGTTTGTGTGTGTTTGTCGGGGTGTGTGCATACGCGTGACCATGTGTTTCGTTGCGCAAGAGTTCTCTCTTTTTTTTTTTTTCCTCCTCTTTCCACTGCTTTATGTTGAACAAGCGCAGTGGCAGCAGTGGAGGCTCACTGAGCGTTCACCGAAACACAGAGCACCAGCTGGCCTGTGTATGTGTGGGTTTGTGTACGTGTGTTTGTGTACGCACTATCACCCCTCTTTTGCACAGCACCCCTCCTGCCAAACAGGAGCACGTCGTTCCAAACCATTTCTTTCCTTCCACAAGAGGTCACACGCTTAACCAGGTCACAAGCAGCTGGGCTCGTATTGATTAAAAAAAAAAAAAAAGAAGGGGGGATCATGTGAACCTGTCTCCGCAGGCCGTTCCAAACATGGATGAGCTGCAGATTCCATAGAAATGATGGCTGTTATTTTTAGGCCTCGCATTCTTTCTTTGTCCAGGGGTCGTCCTACGAATAAGGTGACTCACCGACTGATTGATGCGTGTGCGAATCTGTGAGCAAGCGCGTTTGTCATGCCGTCGAGCAGGCACAGGAACAGGTTTCTCTCCCTCTCTCTGTCTCTCTCTCTCTCTCTGTCTGCCACTTTTTAAGAAGTTCAAAAAGCAGGATGAACAGTCACTGTGGGAACGGGCTGCAGAGGAACAGGAGGCAGGAAGGTTTATTGTTATAGTACAATAGTCCGGACCTGGTGCGGCAGCGCATCAAAGCGAAGATGCGTGTTTGTAGCTTCTTTGTGAGTGACACAGTGTTTAGGTGTACACTGGAAAAAATGACTTATTTGTGCTGGCTGTCATTAAACAAAGTGTTTGCGTGCGTGCGTGTGTGTGTGTGTGATACAACAGTTTGAGAGTTCATGTTGGAATCATTACACAAAGTCACACCATATACAACATGTTTAGGCTCTGTATTGCCCTCATGCAAGACAGTTTATGTTGCTTGACTCCAGTGTGTACTTCATGTTGTATGTGGGTGTGTGTTGTGTGTGTGTGTGTGTGTATACAGTGCCTGTGTAGGAGTGTGACTGCATCCCCATGCCAGTGAGCTAGAGGAGAAAACAGTATTCAGGGCATGCTCTCCCTTGTTATAATTAGCTGAGTCACTCACCACCAGCAGCGGTAAAGAGAGGCTGGGAATTGATCTGCTCTGAGAATAGTTCAATCTGCTCTGGCTGACAGCCAGCCATCGCTGTGAATTATTCTTCACTTGAGCTGCTCTGTCACATTACACATACGCAGACATGCGTCAGACGTTAAGAAATGTACAGAGCTGGAGGCTTGAGACTAGAACTTGAGGCGTACAGTTAGTTACGGAAATTAGGAGTTGAAACTTGACTGTTTTAAGATCCGGTTTTGATCAAGTGTGACCTCAGTGAAATAACTTAAATTGTCCATACCACAGGCTTCGATCAGCTAGAGGCTTTACTCACAGATAAGTCTTTTTGTGCAGATGTTGGATAATGATGATGGGTAGATGCCTGATAATGAGATGAACCAAAAAAACAAACTGTTTTTTCCACAACAACACACTGACTGCACATTATAAATGAGGGGGCGCTAGTGCATCTGCTCAGTTCACTTTCTGTGATGAATAGGCCTTTTTTGCAGCAGCCTTTTTGACTTGCCATGGTAGGAGAAGCACAGGTGTTACTAATCACTTTAACAATGGCTCTGTTCTACTCTAGTGTCTCAGTAATGCTGCATTCTCACTCAATATTGGATGAATGGGAAAGAAAAGAAAACTTTAAAACCCATTATTCTGACTTGGGAGGTGTTCGTGCATTACTTCAAGATTGTTTTGCCCCAGCCTGGAAGTCACGACAGATAAACAGCCTAAATTACCTACCTGTATTGTGTTTGTAGTAGTTTGTTAACACTTTAAAACCATAGATAAACAAAGAGTTTAAAGCCTTTTTTTCATCAGCTGAATGGAATGTATTTGTGTTGATAGTGTTAAGCAGCTAAATGGAACTCAGCCCGAAAACCTGGGCACATTGTACCTGAAGTATTTTCATCTCTACAATAGCCAAGGAAATTAGATCAGTCTTTCAGTGACAAAGTGACTACATGTAAAACTATGTCAGATATCTTAACTGCTGTAATTACAGCTGAACTTGCCCTGTTTCTGACCATCTGAAAAAGGTCACAAGAGAATAGAAGGAAGTAAGGATGCCGCACGCAACAGTAATCTTTTTACAAGTCCATTATCTTCCTCTATTGGTTTTATACTGACTGCTGCCACTGTTTCCTTTATGAATTTTGTAAAGTAGAACTTGTTTTCTGCAAATGTCTGGTTGTCTGCCATTACCATTGTATCTTTGGACAGCTGACAATTTGCTATGAATGTAGAATTAGAGAGTGGGAGATAGAAGTGGGCCAGTGGATATTCAGCTATATGCTTGCAATAAAAATGATTGAATTTCTATTCAGGGTGTAAAATCTGCCTTTAGAATAAAAAAAAGAAGCTCTTATAAGTCTGCAGTACGCCCCTGATCTTCCGTATATCTTGATATAAGCTCCCAGACGCTGTGAACTGAATGAACTCAAGTGTTGAGGTCTCATCCAAAATTAGTCATCAGCCAGCTATAACCACCTCTACTGAATGTGCTCTATATTTTCACAACCTCGGCTGACCTCAAGGACAATCAATCAAACCAGGAGCCGAGATGGGGGATTGTTTCATGTGGATGGACTCCAGACTGTAGTCTGGCCAAAAATTTCTGCCTTCCTTCGCTAGTTATCCCAATCTGTCCATCACTATTTCTTTGATCTGTTCGCTTCAGTTACGGTTGGTTAGACTGGGGAGACTGCGTTCTTGGCAACACAGATATTTGTGCATTTCAAAAAACCCAGTTTAAGGGTAATACATTCTTTCAATTTTTTACAATATACTGTGCTCAGATTTTACAACACATGACAACTAATAGCTTTTACATTGGAACACGCACCTACACGTTGTTCCCTATTAACGGAAAACATTTGTTCTCACACAGGGGAGTTGTCATGTTTGCACATACTCAGCACAAAGACTTCCCCAAAGGTCTTCTGAGAAGTTGTAAAGCTTTTGTTCTTCTCGAGCTTGTTGCTGTTTCATAAAAAAAAAAAAGCGGTAATCTTCATTTTAATAAAAAAACAAACAAAAAAAAAAAACGTTTTGCAATAAGTGTCACCATGCATTATCACATGGTGACACAGTGATAATGCATTTACTGTGGATAGAAATATTCTCTTTACTGTTTCAAGAATAATGAATTTCTCCTCCATTGGCAAACGTTAAAAGTGTTTGGTCCTATTGACAAGGCTAATGCTGTCGAACTTTTCAGAAATACTATATTCACAATCACATTATCTGGTTGGTTGATGACCTTATTGTTTCATACTGACAACAAGGAGGCAGACTTCACACATGCAACGGGATAGGATTGATGCAAAACCCCAAAATGGATCCGTCTCACTTTAGGTCACAATCTGAACACAGTATATGTATCTGTATTGGCGATTCTTGCCCTGGTATTTCTTGGTCTCAAACCCTTTATTTCCATTGTTGTCCTCCAACATATGGACAACACAAAAATGCCAAGTGAGGAGATATAGTTTATGTGTCTCAGTCACTCATATGAAACCAAAAATGACTGAGAAATCATCTTTTAAGGCCACTTTGAAGATCCTCTTTCTTATGATCAAATTTAGACAACTTGGAGAGTTCCACTGCACTGCAGCAAAATAAGGAAATGCAATTTTACAGATCAAACTCAAAGTGAAACTGTTTGTAGTGATCCTCTCTTTGTGCAATAAGCCCATTTCACTGGAAAGGTCATCAAATACCAGGTATCCCCCTCAAGTCTTCATCAGCAGAATTTCACTCGAAAAGTTCTGCTCACTTCCCTCCACGTCCTAAGAACGCCATTTCATAACTCCATCTTTATCAGTCACACTTCAACACATGATTTCACTGAAGAAGTTGGCCTTACTTTCAGTGCTCCACTCCAGGATGACTCAAGGGGTTTCCTGTTGCTAATGGGAAGTGGATGGCAATTGTGTATGCGTGTGTGCTGTGGCCACAACATGCACACGTCACCACCATACTGTCACCAGCCTATCGCTGAGGTTACACAAGCAGTCTCCGCTCAGCCGGGTCCGACTCCATGATGTCACCCTGAGTGGAATGAGAAAACACAGACTGAGAAAAGGAAATGAGAAGTGGCTGTCATTTATGGCTCTGCTGAGGAAAAAAAAAAAAAAAGCGTTTTGTTATTGTTAGTGACGATTCATCTTTGTTGGGCAGTGGCGAAGCAGGAAGGGAGAGGAGCAAGATTTTAGATCAAAGTATGAATCACGGTTCCAGTTACTTCTGCTGATGTGTTGCGGGTAAAATGTTTCCCTAATTAATAACCACAAAATACAGCTGGAGTCGTTGGGAATGTCATTAGTTTTGCAGGTATTTTTAGTCAGTTGGCTGTTCTCTTCTTAATGTTTTCTCTCACACAATTTCTCCCAGGTGTTACTGGCTTTGATTTATTTTATCGGCGCAGTAAAAAAAATATTCTTTTACAAACAGCGCCTCAGAGGATGGCACATGAAACTGTCATCCAACATTAATCTCCCCGGTGTTGTTTGATGAAAGATGAGCTACAGCTGCTGTTCAAAAAAGGGCGTCTGCTTTTAACATACCTACACTAAATTATATTCTGAAGTGAGCAGATCCTCAGTTTCTCTTCATTTCAATAACTGAGGACACAAAGTACGTCCTCCAGCCAAAACATAAGAGGTTGGATCATCATTAATGACACTTCTAGAGAGAGTGTGAGACGCGTAGACGGAGTAAAAACTGTTATTTGTTTCCAATCCCATCTACAAGTCCCATAACCCCCAACCTCTTTCCACAGTGAGTCACCCAGCACTGAGTTTATCAAAGTGTGTGAACACGAGAGGGAGAGGAGAGCTTAGCGTTTGGAAAAAGCAATTAATTGCAGGATAATACCCCATGTAACAGGATTTCAATGACTGTTAGCACTGCTGCGCTCCAAAAGGAGATTTATTCTCATAATCCCGTGATGAAAGGGATGGCCAATTATTTCCCATGCATTGGAACACACTGCCTGAACCAGGGCTAGGCCAGCGGGAGAAAGAGGAAGCGAGGAGCAAGAGGAAAAGACAAGAAAGTGTTTGTGTGTACACATACGCACTTACTATTCAGCCAGCAACAACAACCTGTCACTCTTCGCAAATTACCTAACGCAGAGCTTTTAATGATATGATTGCACTACAACTCATGGGAGAAAGATGAAAGCTGCGCGTTGCTCCATTAACTGCAGACTCCGTGGCTTCTGAAAATTAGGCCCCACGTTTCTTGGCGTTTCATCAGTTTTGAAGGATGTTGAAAATGTGGGTTAACATTCATGAAGTTTGTGTTTGAGTTTCAACAGCAGAGTGTCGTCATAAAGGAGTACACATGATGTTATTGAAACAGGCACTAAAAGCTTTCAAAGGAATTCATTCATAGACATTTGTTCGTGATGGCAAAACTTCCTAATTAAGGGGCGATAGTTTAGAATGTGGGTGAATGAATTTTCAAAAAACATCCTCAACTGTTGAAAAGCTTGAAACTGTTGATTGAGAACTTGTTCAAATATTTGAAGACATATTTTTACAAGACCTCTATACTTCAGCTGGAAAATTCACAGTGCGTCATCTGTTTGCTCTCTATGACTTAAAGGATCAGTTCGCTCAAATTAGGAAGAAAAAAAAATCACATTTTCCCACTTGTCCCTTGTGGTATCCAGCTTTGCAAGTTGTTTTATTTGCAGAGAGAATATTGTTTGTGGTGCTGAAAGAAAAAAATTTCTGAATGAAAACTGTTGACAGTACAGTCTGTTCATTATCCCATGGCCTTCTCCACATAAGCATTTTGTGAGCACATCAACATCACTCAAATGTGGCAACATCACTGCACACGTCTGATTATCTCGTGCTCCTGCACATGTTGCAAGTATGGCATTTTTTTGATTGGCGTAATATGTCAAAATGAGGAAGATGAAATTATCTCTGGTTGCAAATTGCAGCTTGCACATTGCAAGCAGGCCCAAGTGTAAAGGGCCCACTTTTTGAAAAAACACATTACTTTTGAGTTTATTTATTTTTCTAATAACATCTTTATTAGATTGCAGCAGAGATGCAGACAGGAAATGATGATGGAGACAGAGAACGGTATGATTTGCAATGAAGATCCCAGCCTATGTGGTTCTTAACCACTTGCCTGCCATATTGGCCTTCTGGGATTGAATTTTTGAATGCTTTGCATGCTACTAACAAAATTCTTTTCTATTCATATCCATATTAATGGGGAATGATACCACTAGGGTTCAGTGGGAAAAATGGGAACTGACCCTCGAACAGAAGTAATCATTTCCCATCAGTGTGTGTTTCCTGTTTTTGCTCGGCAACACTATCTATATACACTTACAGATAAGGTGGACAAGATGCATGAGAACTGAAACCTATCACAATGATAACAGTTAGTCTTGAATCTTTAATAATCTAAACATGGGCTCCCCTGGTGGTTCCTGGACTCCCCAGAAAACTACCATCATTATACACCTCATCAGCACATAGATCTCTTCTGCAGATCTCAGCCTCCAGGTCAGAAGTTCCCATCGAGATTGTAGTCATGCACAGTTTTGTTGAATGGTGATTCACTGCGCCAAATTTATCCCAGTCAGTCAAACCTGCAGGAAACAGGTTTTGTCTTCAATGCTGCACATTTAAGTGAGCGCTGAGTCAGACGGACAGGATCACTATGGGTGCGTGACAGCCGAGTGAACAGCACGTCCTGCAGTGGGTGTTCAGGGACAGACAGCTGCACTTACTTCAAGCACCTCATCCACTGTTATGGGTGCTGTTGATGTGTTCCCTCCACAGGGAGAGAGAGTGTGTGTGTGTGTGTGTTGATGTGATAGAGCTGGTGCTGACTGAAGGTTTGTATGTGTGTGTTTGTGTGTGTGTAGGGTGTGGGCGGAGGTAATTAAGGTGTCAGGAAACATGCATTATTAATCGTAACACGACGTAATAATGGAGAGGCAGCGTGATCTGTCATGCCTGGCCGCTTTAACAGCCCTGGGCTGCTGTGTGTGTGTGTCTGCTTGTGTGTGTGATTCTAGTGGGTTTTTTTTGTGCAAGTTGGCTCCTCTGACAAAATAAAAAGTCACTACAGGAACACAATATGTGCTGTGGATGTGTTTCTTTTTATGATCTGTTACTACTTGGGTGCCGTGGAGACTGAAAACCTGTGTTAATCCGTGTTTCACTGAGAATGACAAAACAAATACACATAGATAAAATAGGTCATATATGTGTCCTGTTTATGATGCTATCTTGCTTTTGTTTCATGAGGTCAGTTTTGCCACTCAAGCCTCAACAAAAGCCTGCTGTAAGGGACACTCTGTGAGTGTAGTCGTGACAGGACCATCACATAAATGAGGACAGAAATGTTCTATTCGTGGCTCAGTGGGTTGAAGAGGAGCGATGCTTGTTTGTGCTGCAGTGTTGAGACAAGGCTTAGGTGTTAGGCAAGTTACAAGGCTGTGACTCAATGTTTGGAGTTGATGTTCCCTCGGAGTTTAGTGTTACATTATTCTCCCTCAGGTTAAATTCTGAAAGGGGTTAGGTTGATCCGGTCGTTTTAAAATGAGGTTGAGCAGCGGTATAACAAATGGGACAAGAGATTTGTGAAGGCTTAGGAAAAGTTGTTTTCACAGATCATAAAGCACACCAAAATCCACAGAAAAAAAAACACAAACCTAAAGGCACGAATCTGTCTTTGAATTAGTTTCAAATAAAAGCAAAGCTGCTTTTCAAGAACTCTGTACCTATTTCGGTTACTTCAAACAAATAAGAAAACATGCAACAGGTAAATCTACATTTTTGTTTGCCTATAGTCAAGGCTCCTGCCATTCCTGTGGTGTCTACAATCGGACATGCATATCACTGCAAGATCTGCACTTGGGTTTGCAACGACAGTCATACTGTATAAATAAAGTAATAAATGAATATTGTGTTGTTAGTTTTGCTGGGCTATAACAGTCAAATTTTGGTTTGACAATGAATATTACCAAGGTAGCTAATTCAGATCTTCCTTTTTCTGGACTCAGACAGCAATGAAAGATGTTTTATACAAAGATTTTATATATAGCAATGCAGTAATCCTGGGATAATAGAACTCTTTCTGATACAATTAACTTGCAGCAAGGCAAATCATGAAAGGCGTGCTTCAGTGTTTTCTTTTTTTTTGTTCACTTGCTGTCCCCTGATCCTGAGCAGTAAGCAGGGGTCATGACACTCTGTAAATTCAAGAGCACTGCGAGAACTCTTGAAGTGTTTTTCCACCCTGAGGCATGTTCCATTTTCTGTGTTCTGTGCTGTTGGGAGCTTCTTTGACATGTTATTATTCTTTACCGCGCCTGGCTGTGCATCTGAGAGAACCACTAAAACCTGCGTGGAGGCTTGCCTGGAAAAGATTGGTGAAGTATTCACAGCATAGAGAGACTACTTTTTCTTTTCACCTCACTAGTAGCTACCTGTGACCCAATCTAACAGTTTCTGTATGTCAGGAAATTCCAATAAATGTTTGAGTAAACGAACAACTCAATCTCCTGACGAGACACCGAATACATTTTCCAGCTGTGACTGGCATGTGAAAGAGGAAACCACATATGGCTAATTACACTTTGCAAAGTCCAGAGTGCAGAAAGTGTCTGCAGCTATCCTTAGTGTTGAGATCCTGGGTTTTCTTTAAATAAGCTTGATGTTACTGGATCCAAACCATTTGCTTGGTGATCACCTACCAGCAGCGGTGGCTGTATCAAGTTCCAGTCTGGTTTTACTGAGAAAAAATACTGATTACTGACAATGTGTACTTTTGGCAAGAAAGCCAATGGATTCATTTCCAAAAATGTCAAACTATTCCTATAAGTATTTTGAAGACTTTTCAGGGCTGTGAGGTAACTAAGAAATGCCAAAAAACTCCTCACAGAAATAAATGTTTTTTAAAATGTGATAAAGTACATGCTGTGCCAATCTGATGAGAAGAACCAGCTGAGGACACAAATGGCAGGTGGCTGAGAGGCATGATGATCGATGTAAAACCTTTAAACAGCCTGATAATATCCTGGCACAGATATTTATCATGTTTCTCAACTCTATGGAGCAAAGCCTTACCTAATCCTACGCCTTTCTTTTTTCAAACATTTTGACAGAACAATGTGCTGTTTACACTCGCTGCTATGAGATTCTTGAATGTTTATTCTTTTTTTTTTTATAATTAGACACCAATGAACAGACCACATCTGGGTCAAAAAATACGATTATAAACACATGGTGTGAATCCTTGGAGAAGATGTGCAGGTCATTAACAGTACTGGACTGTCTGTTTATTTGAAAGCTGTCAACACTATGACTTATTCAACCATGTGGTTTATACACTGAGCTGGTTCATGGTCCAAAGGTTGGGTTTTAATGTGCAAGAGACTTTGTGAGGAGACAGGGGAAGGATCAGAGTAGATTCCCCAGTACAAGTAAGACCAAGACTGTACACGCATCATGTTTGACCTCTGAGGTTAGTGGTATACGTATGAATGGGAAGCTTTCCACCGGTGGATTGTCCCTGCATGCGAGTGTGTATGTACATTCTTAAGAGGAGGAAGTATGACAAGAATCTCTACACACACAATGGGGAGGTCCATTGTGTGTGTGTGTGTGTGTGTGTGTGTGTGTGTGAGATCCACTGCAGATGACTTCCCCTGTGGGAGAACACAGACAGTGAAACAATACACGTCTCTTATGATTATAATTCTCAGACACACACACACACTGAAACCCTTCTAACACAAGCCAGATGTCTCCTGGAACAGTGTCGGAGATGGAAAGTTATCCTCTTAATTTTCAGGAGTAAATATTTTTCACCGGTTGAAAGGTAACTGGAAACAGCCGGACTGAGGCGACGGGAAGAAACACTGACTGAGGAACGACATTCTCCTCAGGTGCTTTGCACTTAAGAATGCAGGAAAAGGAACAAAACACCTTTTCACCTAGAAAATACTCATGATAACAGAATGAGCCTGATAGTAAAAAGAGACCACCGTGATCGCTCATCTTACCTCTGCGAGCTTGGCTCACGTAACACTCCCCCTCTTTTCTCAGGTTTTACAAGCGTTTTGACACGTAGAGTCCTGTGTGAGTGAACTCAACCTTACACTAAATCCTTATAGTCCTTCCAACAACACAATGGCTGCTAGTTCTTAATGCTGGGTAAGCTCTTCACATTCTGAACTCACCAAAGTAACTGATGAAATCTGGGAACACAACATCACGTACAATGACGTACAATAAGACTGAGATGAGTGGTCAAATGATCAGACAGGTTCCAAACAAGCCAGAAGTTTAGCCAGATTATCTAATCTAACAGAATGTGAACACACCTGAAATCAGACCCACATACTGATGAAGGTTCATGACCCTTACGACCTGGGTTCTTCTGTGGCAACATTTCTCCTCAACCAGAGTGGATGTTGAACTGTACCGAATGGGCTGGTGGCCACGGACCAGGAGCCAGTGGGCTTACAGTTGTTTTTATCTATCACCTGGTAATGTCCAACATTCACTTTCTTTCAACTCTGTTTTTGGTCTCCACCAACTCCTGAGGGAAATATGTTGCTCTTTAGCTGCTAAATGCTCCACTACGTTCACCAGCTAGTTGCTAACTGTGTCTGTCTTCTGGTGCTGAGCAGGTTGGCGTACAGTGGGTTTTTAGAGGTTTTCACTGAAAACATCTGCCTTCTGTGGCTAAAAATGACACTATGAGAGAAGTGAGAGTGACCCAGAACAGCAAAGTTGTGGCCCAGACAACTAAACAATGAGCTGAAACCTGCTATGAAGTTGTGTAAAGCTGAGGGAAGCTGCCGATGAGAATTGTTTTCACATTATCATTTGAAACACTGTTAGTATAAAAGTACCAATCATAGTTTCTTTAAATAAAGTCAGGTATGGTACCTGGTTTAACGTAAGACAACTCAGTCTTCCGTGTTGATGTTTATGGGTGTTTTGGTTGTGTATCAACAAGTTTTATGTTCTATGCTGATAAATGCATATCAGACTCTGAATAACTGACTGAGTGATGAAGTCACATCATTGGTCAGTCGGCTGAGTGTTGGAGTTTCCCATTGGTCGTTGCCCTTTCAAAATGAATTGCAGGGGAACAGTTTATATTATGTCATCGTCATCGTTTACAGGCAGTGTTACCCAATCAATGCCTTTGACAAAAGATTTATCAACTTTTCAGACACCTACTTTTTTTCCCAAAAAAGCACCTATTGACAAATCTGTCTGACTGATCAGACTTCTTTTTTGGGAAGTTACAAAGCAGTGTTCTTATTAGCTCTTTCAAGGAGGCCATGTTTTCACCTGTATCTGTTTGTCATTTGCTTGTTTATTTGTCACCAGGATTGGACCGTGGTGGAGGGATGGGGAGCGTGACAGGGAAGAACCCATTAAATTTTGGTGTGGATCCAGTTTAAGGGCAGGAATTGTTTTTTAATTGCTTTCCTCAACATTGATAGGGGATTTTTCACTGAGTGCCATTGTAGTTAATGATTGGAAGGATAACCAAAATGCAATATTTGTATAAATGTAAAAAGCTGGAAATAGTACTTTCAATTTCAGTATTAATTAATTAATTAAAATACTGACAGTTACTCATGGCGAAGTATTAGTTGTAGAAACCGACTGTCCCTGGAGGAAAAACTCCTTGTCCCATACAGCACAGGAAGAGAGATATTGTATATTGAATTTGGGATTAATCTGTCCAGATGTACCCTCTGTATCCTGTCCAGCCCAAACAAATCATCTCACAAGGAGAGAAGGTTACTCTGCAAATCTCTGTATTCTTCTCAGTCAGGATATTTCCTTCAGACTCAGTGTATCTCTCTACCACACTCCATCTGTCTCTCTCTTTCTCCTTCTCCGGTTATCATCTATCTTCTCTCTTCCTCGTGCATTTACTCTCTCTTTCCTCCTGTCTCTCTTCCTTCCTTTAGCTTGCTCCGCAAAGGGCATTTGGCAGAACGTTATGCTCAGGGGATGTTTACATCACTGAATGATTGATGGGATGTAATGAAACAATCTAACCTTGAGTCGACAGAACATGTTCCAAGCAGCTATGGATCAAACTCCCTTCAGAGTCGGGGGTATGGTATACTGTTACATTATTAAGGAGACAATACAGTCAAGAATGAAGTAATGGCTGGACTCATCCAAGATAAAGTACCGTGGTGAGCTTGTAAAGACATCACCAGCAAAATATCCAGAAGTCTTTAACCTAAATTGTTTGACTGGCTACAGAGTTGACTCTACTCTGTAGGTCTGACACTTATACAAGATTTAAAGCTCTTGAAAAATTAAGATGACCTCAAGGTAGATGCTCAACAACTATGGGGGTGGTCTTTTATCTAGAGCACAAAATATTTTTACGTATAGAAATATAAAATATGTACAATGATGTAACATTTTTGTCAAGACATCCAAGTCTAAAAGACTTTGATCCCTCTTCATGTTAACATTGAAGAGCAAAATGCTGTAATATTCTTTGAAATATCCTTGTCTAATTCTGGGATAAGAAACAGTTGGGAGAATGAAACCCATTATGGCAGTGCTTAATATTTCACCTCAGACTTTATTACATCTATTGAGAAATGTATTTATTACGATAATGATGTAATTATATTGATCTATATTTTCATTTGGAGACCCTGAAAATTTATTCTGTTCATTTTCTTGACAGTCAGTTTGAATTCATATTGACCCAGTTCATAGTTTCTGTTGCCTCCAAAATTAAGTTTAAACAGATCAAAATGAATTGTAATTAGTCTACAAGACACTTAGACCTATCTACTGTAAAAATATCTATGCTATTCTGGTGTTAAATACTACATAATTACAAAAAATGTCTCAGGAAATACATTACAGGCACATGAGCATGTGTACCAGTAAATTGTGGTGTGGCTATGAAGATTATAATCATCTAACTTCCCTATCTGTGCACACAGAAATAGAGGATATGCCTGCTTGACTTTTTCTAGGGGTATTTACGGCAAATGGGTATTTCTAAAAATAGAGGAGCTGATTACTAAGATAAATAATAATTTACTCCCATTTTTAAACCTAAATGCACCTGTTTCAGTGGAATCAGTGTGTAATTCAATGTTGAAAAATGTTTTCTTTCTCAGAATTATGAAAAGGAAGTTTTCACATGTTAAAACTTAAATAAAGTTGATGGACCATATAAATTTTGTGTTTGTGAAACGCAGTGGTGCGCAGTGAAAATATCACTGAGTGACCAGAACTACAACTTTTTTTTTTTTTTTTTAATTATTGCTACCTTTATGGCAAAGGTCCTCCAACCCCTAACTGTAACTAGCAGTTACTGTAACGCACACCATGATCTTACCTTTCCCCAAAACTAACTAAGTTGCTTTAGTACCTAAACCTAACCAAACCGTGACCATTCCATAATCTCAGCCATGTGTTTATTATTGTAATCATGATGGAACGAGTCCAGTTTACCTCCTCTGGTACACTCCGTGTATTTATTATTGTAGCCTTGATGATGAAGGTCTGGTACACCTACCGCCATGGGGGCGCTATTTCATGAGATGCTCTTATGGGCCGTATGAGGGGGTAGAGACAAACATCTATGTGGTCGTTCAGGTTGGAGGACTTGTTGTTTTCTAAAGTGATGAAGGTACAGTGGTCTTGTCAACTTGCAAGCAAACAAACTTGTTTCATTATTCTCATCCTTCACATGCCTCGTCACCTTGAGGAAGCTACTCAGAGACAAAACAGATGTATGTTGAGATAGTGAGCCTTGAGTAAGACTTTCAACTGCTAGTGAAAAAAATAGCCTTTTACTTGATTTGCATAAGTGATCCAAATAAATCAGTACCTGCGTTGTATATGCATGCGGTAGTGATGTATCTCTTAGAAAATACAGGCTGTATAAAATCAAACAGGAAATCAGTCATGGCCCTGGCACTGAGTGCGTGTCTGGGTAGCTTAAACACATCCTTTCACTTCCTCAGTGAACACAGTGTCATTGGGTGTCCAGAGTTCCTACGGCAAAAGTTTTTCAGTGATAGAATATAAACACAAGCGGAAGAGCTAAATAGACTCTATATTTAGTACAACTTGTCTTTCTCCAGTCCATTACAAATAACACAGAGAAAAGACTATGACAACAGCGAGCCTGTTATTGATAAAGTGACAAATACAGTTTATACAGTACAGCAGGGATTACGGTCAGGAAGAGGCAGTTACTGTAAAGGAAACTTCCCTGATGCCTGTGTGGATCCTATAAGAGGCCTGTGGCTCCCACAACAGTAACTCAGCTGTTGTTGAGCTGAAACAATCTACTGTTTAATGTGGCAGAGCAGCTCTTTAAAATCAGTGACTCTGTCCATCTCTCCTGTTGTATACAAGACAGCATTCCATGCCTAATATAGACTCAGGTTGTCAGAAAAATGTTCGCAATGACACATTTATCAAGATAAGATATCTGAAAGTGAAGGTGGAGTGAGTAATTCAAGGGATGAGCATACTTTCCAGTGTTAATATTTCTTTCCACAGACTGTCCATTTATTGTCCAAGAGTCGTGGCAGACGTGTTTGTGTTTGAGCTGGAGAAAGACTGAAAAGAAAAGGAAAATAAAAAGTTTTATCTGCATTCAGTGAAGCAAATAGCTTTTTTTTTTTATGTCAAAAGGGGTGTATTTATGACTGAAACCTTGTTTTATTCATGGGAAAGTGTTCATTTAGCTATGCGGAAATTGTGCGTGTGTTATGTGTCTTTGTTTTTAGTGTTACCCAGAAAAGTTTTAAGCTAGAGATTTGTTTGAACTATAACTAAAAGCCAAAAGAATAATTTTACCAGGCTGTGTAATGAAGTCTCAGAAAACCAAATGCTCCTTAAAGTCAGATAATAAATAGAATTTTCAGTGATTTTGATGTTGGGAAGTAAATGACATTCACTTTGAAGTAGCCATCCAAACACAGTTTCCTTATGATGTGCTATGATAATTCAGACATGCCTGTTTTCACAGACACTGCAACATGAATATGAATGAAAGGAAAACAACCGGTTTCGACCTGAAACATGCTTATTAAGGAGAAAAATTCCCCCACTCCTCCACTCAGTGTGTGGTCTGGGACATTAATCAAACCAAAAAAAAAAAAGGGACATTTTTACATTTCAAATTTGCTGCATTTCAAAAGCTCCACTGTCTGTGGGTTATGCCTTGTATAGAGCTGGCAGACAAAGGATTGCACAGGGCGAGATGACTCAAGTGACAAACGGGTGGTTAGGAAGCTGCTCAGCTCGGAAACCCATCATTACTGGGAATATGAGAGAATCAGAGCTACGCTACAGCCAATTAAAATGTGACCTTGGGTTTCAGTGCTGGAACAGGGCTACATATGAGACATATTTTGCATCATATGTTGAATAATTGAAAATGCGGCGTGTGACCCTGAGTTGAGATGAGCTACTTGCAAACAACTGGCAAATCATGAAAGAAAAGGCAGCTTATGAAAGTTCAAGAAAAGGGCACAATGTAAACAATCATAGACACACAAGCATACACGCAAACGGTGTCCAAAACCACCCTCCTCTTCACTGGCATCAGTACAAAACATATGATTAAATAATGATGGGTTCATGCTGTTGAGTAGATTTAGTATCTTTTTACGCAATACTTTAAATGACTTAGCGGCCCCAGTGATGTGTACAACTGAGAAAGAATTCGTTCCTCAGATTACAAGTATTACAGCTGTGTAGAAAATTGTGTTTTTCCTCATAACAATCATCAGGTTTGTTGTCGTGCAAAACAGGCAGAATAAACAGCAGTGGAAGTTTAGTGCTGGTCTCAAAGCCAGATTCTATAATTACGCTGCAAAAACCACCATCGCTCATTTCTGCAGTTGTTCTCTCTCGAAGCCATCCACATTTGTCGCCACAGCACAGTAATTATGGACATGTGATGATTAAAAAAGATGACTTTCCAATGGCATTACCAGCATTCCAACATTCGAATGGGCAGAGGAGAACCACTGAACAGATGACCGACTTACATCCTGATTATAGGAGGAGCAGACATCCGTATGTCACCACATGGGGAAGTGCACTGACTAACAGACTGACATATGTATGCTTAGTGACTGTAAGCAATCTTGGTACCAGGCACTGGCTGGTGTTTGTGTGGTCAGTAAACACAGGATTCCCGTTGGCAAAGGTAATAACAGTTACAATGGCTCAAGCGGAAAATGTCACCGCATGACACAGATCAGAAGTCAACTTGCCCTCACAGAATTTTCACAAGAATGAAAATTGAAAAAGTGAAATGAAATCAGAATCTGGTTGGTGTTCCCCAGCACGCCCACACATACACCTCCTGTCATTAGTCTTCTGGTAAAATCCTTCTGTTTGTGGCCCTGTCAGTAAACACAGGTTTACCAGGAAGGCTGAGAGGATATTACCCCTCCATGGGCGCACACAAACACACATTGAATACACAAGCGCTCGCGCATAGTTCATTGTTGACTTTTGTTCGGACAGGGTTACCTTGTTACCAAAACATCTGTTTCATCATCCACCATATTTGTCTTTCGACACAGGTGTTCCGTTTTCCTGTTAGTTGTGGTTGATTCAGGTTTTTACTGCAGGTTAAAAGAAATCTAATTCAGAGTTACATAATACGGGTTTAATGCTCTATAAATTGTTTTTAAACAGGTGTAGCCCTTTCTTGCTTCTGGCAATTTGCAAAATAAAACAGCACATTTAGATTTTGTTGTTTTAGTTTAGTTGAGCTATTACCTATTATTTCTGTACAGGTCAACATTGTGGACACAGAGTAAATTTATTTTAGATACCATTTTGTTCCATGGTTTATATTTTCACTTTTCAGAAGTGAGAGCAGACTAAATCTTTAGACACCTGGCAACCTGTGGCTTCCAGAGGTTATGGTTATGCAGGAATGCAAGCAGACATACAGGCTCTTACAAGTAGAGCTAACACCTAGTTAACAAGGCATTTGTGCAAACCAGATGACCTTTTCAAATATCCCAAGAACCACCAGTAGGCTGTCATTGTACACTATGATTAAAACTCTGTTAAAACAGTTCCTCACATGATTCATATCCATGTCCCACTGTATTTCAGTGAGGTGTTTTTTTTAAAGGCCTGCCGAAACGGTTTGTGACCTTTATCAGAGTGTTGCTCAGCATCAAATGAAACAGAAAATTGTGCAAGCCCTGCAGATTAAACGCGAATGACACTGGTGGAAAACAGAAAGGAAAAACATGCAAAAAACCTTCGCAAAACACAACCCCCCTTTCTTCTTTCTTAGAATGTTGCTATTTGCTTTGGGCAAACGGGCTGCAGTTGCACAACTGTGCAGCCACCAGCATATCAAAACTTCACACACACCCTTTGGGACGTACACACACACACACACACACTGCAGTAAACACTGTTTGGAAAAGCTAGCCGAGGCAGTTTGCTTCATTACACGATTGTTTTTCCATGCAATTCAATTTAACAGACTCTCAAATTAGAAACACCTTGTTTTACTGCAGTGAGCCTCACACACCTATTCCCATGCCTTTAGTGAACTGTAATACAAGAAGTTCAGTTTCACAAGAAACCCTTGCTTGCTGCCCCCCAAAGCTTGGGAAATTGTATTACGGCTTCAGATGTGTTATGTAGCTTAACTTTGTTTGTATCTTACATCACAGGAATCTTTTCTAACGGATAAGCTGCTTTTAGCTCTTGTTATTCATCCTGAAATATGCATTTGTGAAAATCTGGTCCAGATTAGCTCCTTTACATGGACTTTCTTATATCCAGAAGCTTAATGATGGGTGGTCTTCTCTTCCATATTTCATACCCAGTTTTCAGAATCATGAAGCTGATCTTAGTTGCAACTTCAGGGTAGATACTCCTCCTGATCCACCTTGGATTACTAAGCAAGTAATGAAAAAAGTGAAGTTGCTTTCACAGCAGCGCTGGGAAAGTCCAGACTCAAGTCATGAGGCCTAGTCTGTCTGCGTAGACTGAATTCCATATAATGGCTTTCATCATGGTTATGATATAAATTTAGCTGTAGGGTTATTGCACCATTTTATGAGCAGGTTCAAAGAACAAGCCCCGAAATAGCAGAAATTCAATTCACTGGAAATCCCCTGAAGATAATTCTCAGATTAAGTTCATAGTACTTTGTGCACAGAAACAGGGATCTCACACCTCAGTATCAGATATTTAAAGTAGAAACCAGAGTCTCCAACATTGTGTTTACTTAGATTTTACTTTCCCTCCTCTTACTAATAGGTTTTTTTGGTCTAACAAAACAGGAATCCTTGGAAAATACTACCTGTATATCTTTAAAAAACAAATTTGTGTTCTCTAGAGATTACAAACTCACCCTCATATACATCCCTCCACCCCTCGTGCACAGTCCTGTCCTTGGCCAAAGTAGGCAGTTTCCCACCCCAGGGTTTGGCCATATGTGAGTGTTGGCGCAATCCCTCATGTGAAGGTCAGCCCTGACGAGACATGTGAGCCCCAGATTGTTACCCCTGAGGTTGGGAAGCAGGGCTAATTGACTTTAAACCATGTTGCATGACACGCATCAGGACACAGTGACTGGACTACTGAGGGACAAAGGACAAATTTACAGAGGGATGTGGTCACCTAATGCAACTTCCTCTGAGTGGAGCCGTATATAAACCAACAATGACTCATATCTATCTGCTGAATGAAAAGCTACATTCAGGGGACGGTTAGCTTAACATAAAGACTGGGAGGAGGAGGAAACAGTTCGTCTGGCGCTATCCAAAAGTGACAAAATCTGCCTAACATTGTTGAAGGTTATTAATTAACACATTATGTCTTACTTGTTTAATCCGTAGAAGAACAGGAGTGTAAAAACAAGTTTTGTTTTTTTATGGGGGTTGGGGGGGTTATGTGCCAGACTATTAGCTTTGAAGGTGCTTGTAGGCAGATTTTACTCCCCACTAAACAGAGCCAGGCTAGCTGTTTTCCCCTGCTTCAAGTGCTTATGCTTAGTTGAGTTAATCAGCTGCTGGCTGTACCTTTATATTTAGCATGCAAATATGAGGGAGCTGCCTGGCTTTAAATGCACAAAAAGACCGAAAGATTTTTTCATAAAGAATTTTATTTTTGTCAGCAAAATAAAATTACAAAATGCCTGGCGTTGCTTCACAAATTTGGTTTGTAAAACACACACGCACACACACACACACACACACACAGACAGATGCAATAATCAACAGTAATCAGTTAATACTTATCAGTTCTCTTGAACTCAGAATCAAAACCCACTTCAAGTAGTAAACCTCAGCTTTGTAAAATCCTCAAATGATCCTTATTGCCGTGCCTCCCCTCCACTTCCTGTGCTCCTTGCATTCCTGTTAGGCTATGTAAGGACAAATCATTGTGGGGAGGCGACTGAATAAACGGTGGTTAACGTGGTGTTTGATGAAACGTCCAGGGCTACTCGCTGACGGAGACGAGCCAGGGGGAAGCGTTGTGCAATCAATGGACTCTGTTAATTACAATAGATCAAACACTAGCTCCATGGCAACCCTGCTACATTTTCCAAAACAAAGGCCTGCGAGGCATTCAGCATGCGCGGTGGCTGTGACATGGTGTTACGCATGGCTGACACAGGGACGATTAGCAGTGGCTCAGTGTTTATTTCTGAGGATGGGTGCACAGTGGTTGCATATACTGTCGTCGTTAGGGCAGCCAACAGCACACAGGCCATGCTATATACCATTAATGAAACTTGTCATAATTAACAATAACCAGGCCACTATACAGAGGCCACTACACAGAGGATTAAGAGCAACCTAATGGTTGCTCTTAATCCTTGTTTTTAGTGAAATTGCTCAACAATTACCGGATGGATTGCTCAGAAATTTGGTACAGATGTTCATTGTTCCCAGAGGATGAATCTAAATGACTGAATTTTTATCTGGCATCACCCTCATGGCAAAGTTTTCACTTATCCAGTGAAATATCTCTATCTACTAGTTTGATTGCCATGAAATTTTGTTAGTTAGTCATGGTTCCCAGATGATGAATCTTAAAACACCTGGTGATCCTTAGACCTATCCACTAGTGCCACTAGAAGGTAATTTGTGCTTTTTAAGTGAAATGTCTCAACAACAAAATTTGATCAAATACCTACAAAATTATTGACACTTCCATCAGCTTTGGTTGTACTTTGTGTTTCGGACTAATAGGCAAATGTTAGGATGTTAACATGCTGAACTAATTTGGTGACGATATCTTTGCTAAACGTGTTCCCATAGTCATTTTAACACGGTAGGTTTATTAAATTGCCCAAATATCTCACAAGACAATAATAGAACCTTTAACCTTAAACTTGTAAAATCAAGTCCAATGTGGTTTCTCAAATGAACTATATTTTGAATTCTCTTTGTCTTTGTTAGTGTTGTTCATATTTATAGTTAAACACAGTTTGTGTACTTTTGAGTGATGTATTCACACTCTAAATTGTTTGGGTTGCCAACGCAACTACTGGTGCACTGGCTTCTCAAAATGTTTCAAAACACATTTCTGAAGTTATTCTTTTCAAACTTCTCTCTCTGAACAGTAGAGAACTCATTGGTGTGTTCTCAGAAAGAGTCGTGACAGCTGATAAACGGACACCCATGCTGTCTGTCTATCAGCTAACAGCAGGCACTGTCAACGGGCCACCAGCGATGGGGGTCTGTCTGCTTCAGGCACAGATCTGTTCTAGTAAACTCACTCAAGTTGGCTCTCACATCCAGAACCCGAGCCAATCTCGAGAGCAAATGTTAAGTGCAAATAAAACTCTGAGATTCATACCCTCATAACTCTCTCTCGCTCTCTCTCCTTGCATTGCTTTCTCTCGCTGACCCCACTGTGCCCTTGTTTATTTATTTCTTCATCTTCTTCTTCTGTTTTCTCAGCCCCGTTCCCCCCTTCCTCCTGCCTCTAACTGCTCTCATCTCAAATTAGTGTCAAATTCCCCAGTGTGCTTGTTATGTTTGTTTCTAATGCAGTACCTACCAAATTACAAGTGTCCTATTCTTGGATGCCTTCTATCAGTTCTCATTCATGTGTAAGAGGGCAGCTCTCGGACAGTGAAGTAGCTCCATTTGTGTGTGTTTCTGTGTGTGTGTGTCAAGGCAGGTCAGTCATGAGAGCGGAGAGCCTGCATTCCTCTGTGCAGTACTAAATCCTCATGGGATAGACCTCATTAGTGGACTAGCTGTTCCCAGGCTGTCTCAGAGCCACTGCTACAGTGTGTGTGTGTATGTGTGTGTGTGTATATACGTGTGTATGTGTGTTGGTGAAGGTATTCGTTCACACTTTCTCATGTCCGTGTCTGCTAGTGGCTGTTTGTGAGAGGCTGTGTGTGTCTTCTTCTTCTCTGTTTGTCACTTTGTGATGCTCCTATTAAACACAGTGTTTGTGTGTAGTTTAAAAAGACATGTTAGACTGCTGTAGTTGGCTTCCTGCCTGTGTTTTGACATGCTGTGCGATACTCAGTAAGAGAGCATGGGGAGGTCAGTAAAGTCTACAAGGGGATGTCATGTAGTCAAGGGACGAGCTTTCCTGATGGACTCTTCTCAAGCTTGGAGAGATCATACATGCATGCACACGTACACACACAGTCACACAAACACACTCTTTTCACTATGCTGTCATGTACTGAAGTGTCCCTGAGAGACACTTAACACATCACTCAGTGACTCTGTGGTTCCAGACATAGCTTTGACCTCCCGCTGTTGACCCGAGCTGGTCCTGACAGCTTCTCATGTCACATTCTGTCTTTGGTTTCACTTTATTTTTCAGCCCCAAGGAGAGGGAGACGAGAGAAGGGGGAAGGCAAGGGGGAGGGGGGGAGAGTGTACAGCGTTCAGGGGAAACACTCTGTTCTGATTTTTCGAAATGTGGAAGGAGAATGCTGTCTTTGTTGTGCAAGAGCAGATGACAGAAATTTTTTTTCCACTCCACATGACCCAGAGTGCACATTTGGCCACTTTACACATTCTTGTGAATTATAACTTACCTGAGACATGAAGACTGTAGCAGCCTCTGCCATCTGTTTGTAGAGGGGAAAAAAAACCACACAAGTATCACTTATACTGTAATATGTGCCATAATAGCTGAGGCTTCACTTGTATGCTTTAGGTTTGAATAATATATCTGTCACTAGTACTACTGAATTCATTGTAATTTTTTGTTGCCTCAGTCTTGGCTGTAAATCTGAGTGTAAGATGAACAATGAAACAGAAGAGTCACCATGTGTTCTCCCTGTCTGTCCTTCTGCTTCACATCTTCTGCTCCTGACTCACACGAGTATCTCTTTCTGACTGAGCAACAAGCACCAGGAGGCTGCTGTCATATCCCCTGTAAATAAATGCACATTTCTAATACATTTGTCAAGGACAGAGCAGGTGGCACAGCAGAGTGAATATCAGTAACACAGAGTGAGTCCTAATGTTGTTCCTCATTTGTGTGTTACTTTGTCTTTATCAGCAGTTAAAAAAAAAAAGCACACACAACATATCAGTCAATAGTTAAATTAATCTGTGGCCAAGGTTCAGAAGTTGTTTTTGGAGTTAAAGTTCATAAAAATAGTTTGAAATTGTAATGGACTGTAGCAGAGATAAGGCTGATGGATTGCAGGTTATGGCTGATAGCAGTGCTGTGTTATACTAGGAAGTGGTTGGCCAACTGTAAACATGCTCGCTGCTCACCTGGCAGAAGCCTAAGGTTGGCCAACACAGAAACAGGCTAATAATGGCCCACTGATACCAGGCCGCTGCCTGATGAGAAGCACAGGGACAGAGAAACAAGAAAGACGCAGACGTCAGTGAGCTGACACAGACACACACTCAGCTACTCACCAAGGCTGAAGTGACAGTGAGGCCCTGTACAGGCCTCTCTCACTGATCACAGCACAGCTCAGCTCTGTCTGATAAGCATCTTGCGCAATACATAGATGCAAGTGTGCGTTCACACACAGACACACATACGCACACTCTTTGTCTCCCTCCTTTCCATTCCTTTAAAAGCAGATGATATCAAAATCATTATCAACAGCCATGAGGTGGAATGAGAGGCCAGACCTGGATAAACACATGTGCAATGCACTTGTATTCGAGACAGGTCCTTCTGCTTTAGTATATGAAAGAGCATTAGTCGACTTTTAACTCCATGTCTGTTATTAAACATAAATGTGACTTCAAACCTTCTGATCACACTGTAAGGCAAACTCTAATTGGGTAAATGACTCTTTTCTTGCATGCGTGGTTGGCTTTTTCCAGCTCTTTTATCTTTGTGAGGATACACAACCTCACATCAAAATCCTGCCTGTATAGAACACACATCCACACCCACATACACACCAGGTTTCTCACTTCCCTCTTATTCTTTGCAAAAAGTGATTTATGCTGAGCGGGGATATCCAAGTGACGCCACTATCAGGCATCGGAAAGTAAATAAGAAGTCACTTTCTGCCTTATCACCATCAGATGATATACTGTAGCAGAGCACAGCAGCACAGTGCTGACAGATACCATGTACAGATTTAAAATACTGTATGCTTGTTTAAAGCACAAGCATCCCTTGATTTACGGTTGGACCCGTGATCCTGGAATGTGGGACAGATACTGTACAATGACTGTTATAACTTACTGCCCTTGACAACAGGTACACTGCCTTTCATGTTGGTGCATAAATCAGAGAAATGGGAGCGCGAGTGGTTACTGTACACATGTTGGCAAGCCATTCAGGAGCAGCTTGAGGTCTCCTCTCTTGGTAATAGCAAACACGTGACTGGAAGCACACGTACAGGGCTTCTGCAGTTACACATGAAAACGTGCAATCTCACTTAGACATACACACAGGGATGGCACATGTAAAAAAAAACCACACACACAAAAAAGAGGAGGGGACAGGAATTCTGTATCTGTACTAAGTGTTTAAACTTAGATTTTGATCTTAAACCTTTTTTGTAAATGTTTATAGTTGAAGCATGTTTCTGTCTAAGTATGATTAATAGCTCTGACTCTACTTACAGATTTAAGTTTGAAAATATTTTGATTGTCTCTCCTAGGATGTTATCGTCTATTGACGTAACCACTTTGCATTCTATTTCTTTTGTTTGTGTTTATTTCCTCGTTGTCAGTATTAATACAAATGTTGACACATTGCTTGTTTGCTCTTGCTTTTATCATTTAAACCCTTTTGGGGCAGAAATATATTATATCTCTCTCTTTTTTTTTTAAATCTATGTAATATTCCTCTATGGAGTAGTTTCCATGATCATTATTTCCTTTTTGGGTAATTTGTATTATGAAGATTATTATGAAGACTCTGTTAAATTAAATTAGCAGGGAGCTTTCAGTACAGTGCGTGGATCTTTTGCAACATGCATGCCGTTATAGCAGAGAAGAGGCACACTGTGTGCTCATACACACGTTACCTTGTTTGCTGGTGTGAAATCCAGGGAATGTCGCGGGGTTCAGAGTTCTTTGAACACCAGCAACACACAGTGGGTCTACCAGAGGAACCACAGAGTGTGAGACACACACGCAGAAACATACACACGCAATGGCGCTGTCAGTGAGTCAGTGTGTGAGTCACACTCCGGCTATGCTGCCTCTCGATTTTATAACAGCCGCCAGCACGGCACTGTATCTAATATTCCAAACAACTGTACTGTAGGACTCTGTGGCACACATGCACATATACCCACATATATATGCACTAGATACATACGTAGACATTTGCACACATATGTACAAACACAACATTTCCTCTGGCCAAATGTGCCTGCACAAATAAGATCGAGGAGTTACACCGACACATACACAAATAACACACTCGCTTTCATGCCTCTTCTTCTCCCTCATTCAAACGCACAGAGGCGTACTCGTCATTGGGGATGACTGCAGATGAGTCAGGAGGGGAGAGGAGGGAATCCTTACCTCTTTGTGTGCCAGATCTATAGGACAGCCAATCACAGGGTCCTGCACCACAGATACTGACTCCATTTGATTTGACCTATGAATCACTCCCCTGTGGATTCTCACGGGATTATGTTTGAAGCTTTAGGAGGAGGAAAATATGGACAGGTGTGTTCATAAACTATCACGTCAAGACATAGCCCTAAATCTGCGTCAGCCTCTGAGGTGGAATATTAAACCCCCACCCGTTTTGCAGTGCTAAACTTGCAAAGCAGATACAGAACACTGGCTCTTCCTTGCATTGATATGGTGAAAAACCAAATATGGACTGAACCACTTTGCAAACCTTGCACAGCTCAGTCAGTTTTTGTTTGGTATTGTCTGCATTGTCATGAAGGTGGAGACCAAAAATGATAAGAGTCAAGTTTAAAGTCAGAATACATTAGATATCCAGATGTTTTTCTCTCACAGTTCAAAGCTCAGTTTTGTAGTTTCAAAATGCAATTGGTCTGCTTCTCTTGAGAGATAACAGGCAATCCTCACATGTAGACTCACACACTGCAGCTACGCACAGGTTGAAAAAGAACACAATGTCTCCATATCACAGTTTCCCAAATTATCCAGTTCAGGTAAGAAGATTTTTAAACATCACCCTCTGGTGGCAGTTTAGAGGCAGTGAAGAACCTGGAGAGCTGAGGCGCAGCCATTCAAGGGAAAGGTTTTCTCAAATCTTGGAAAAAGCATTAAAAGCATTATTTATTTAAATGATATTTTGCTGCAGGGACAGTAAGGCAGTATCCGTGGAAGGTACTAGCAATTTAGTTTTATGTTCAAGAGACAAACCTGTGGTACATGAGTATGCTTCTGGCATAGTAAGATAGCAAAGTAAGATCAGTGGCACAGGGCTCAAGGGAAAGGTACTGAATACAAAAGCAGCTGGATGAGGCTGACGTGTGCCGTGGGTGGTGGATTTGATAGGAGTGAAGTGACGCTGAGGGGCAACGAGTCAGACTGAACGATAAGGACCTGGGGTTACGACTGACCTCTGTCAACTGTCCCTTTTTCCCCGTACTCCCCCTCCTCCTTTCTCTTCACATCTGGTTCCTGGCATGGGTATCCCTGTTTGTTTTTCAGCCTTTGTTTTTAACAGTCAGTGAGTCATAACCACCTCTTTTCACCCGTTTCTCTTTGTACCTTTAACTCTTGGCCAACATGAAGACCGGCCTTTCTTTTACCACTTGGCTTTTAACATTTCTTTCGTTTTGATTCTTTCACAACCTTTTCTCTCACCACTCACCGTCCGTTCTTCCACCCTGTGATCAGGGAGTGGAGCCTTTAGGTTTATCTGCGATTGGAAAAGCTCTCTGACTCACTCGCTCACACAAACACACACTTTATAGGTGATGACTCATTGCAACACAGGCCATTCAGGCCCACAGTACACCAAAGTCAAACTGGTATGTGAGTGCGTGTTAGTATGACTGTTTGCATACACATTAACCTTTACATGCATTAAGGTGTTGTAGCGCACAGGGCTGATGACACACCACCTACGCAGCTTTTATCTCACAGTCACTGAGACAATGAGTGTTGCTGTAAGGGAGGTTTTAGTATCCCTTATATTGGTTATATCATAAAAAGAAACTCTTGTTATTGCTTGCAGGGAGACTCCATGAGTCTCCATGACTTCTGCATGTGTATAAGTGTGCATACATTGCTTTTGTCAAACAGAAAATGATATAAACCTGTAAAATCTAGGTGTCTGTGTGTACAAGTCCAGAGGCAGAACAGTATTCGTCATGACACGGGCAGCTGAGGAATGATAAATGTGTCGAGTGACTCATGCAAAACAGACATAGGAGCCATCAGCTGACACAGTGGCAGCAGCCTCCACTGTGACAGACAACACATTCTGTAATACACATGCACATAATTGGTTTTAGAAAGCGCCATATGCATATACAGAAGCATGTCTCCAGCCACACATACACACACACATATATCGTAGTGCAAAATGTCCCAGACTTCATTTGTACCACTTTTGCATGTCTGTGGAAGAGATGAGTCACTTCCAGCTGCAGTCGTCACGTAACTACTGTCACTTAGACTGATTCACACTCCGAACAAATCCAAAATAACAATCAACCCCTCTGCGCTTTTTGCATTTTATGCAAAGTGATTCAGGGTACACCATGTATTTATTATAGAACAGCAATTCACTGGAACAATACAGATCATAAAATGTATTTATTTTTTATTCATAAAGACGAGTGATCATATAATGCACATTTGGGCATTGTGTGTGATATAAAAATATAGCAAAGACAAAAGTGGCTGGGATTTAAAAATGGTAGTAAAACATCACAGAACTACGACACATCACCACTACAATACTGCTCAGACCACCTGTGAGTGCGGTGACTTTGACAATGACACAGTTAATACATATTTTGATATCCTTTCTGTTCTACACAGAAAAATATAAAATTAGGCAGTTAGGCAATTTTAATCATCTGTGTCCTCTTCATCCTCATCATCCTCCTCCTCCTCTTCAGATTCATCTTCATCCTCTCTGTCATCCTCTTCCTCCTCCTCTCCCCTTGTCTGCCGACGGCTAGCTCTTTGTTGCTGTGGTGACAAATAAACAGTCACTGGGCAACTAAAACACTTAGCAGGTAGTCATTAAGCACAACTGATGCTTCCGTGGGAATCTGTCTTCTCCTCAACATTTCTCTCGGAGGTTGCGGTTAAGAGGAAAAACAATACAGTTACAGGTGTAAACACACCTCGGGACAAACTCCTCAAGTTACCTTCGTCATTGCTTGTATTGTAGTACTGTATGAACATAAATTGTCTAATGCTGAAGGACTGCCCAGTTCATTTCGTGGTGCATGTATAATATCAGAACGAGACTCTACATGATGTAGATGTGTTTTATTTTTGTTAGTATTTTTTCTCTGTAATTTTATCCGGTAAGCAAACAGGGTCTGCAATCCAGGTTTCTACCTGTGTACCTGACTGCAGGTGTGTTTTTCTGTTTGGTGGTGATTGCAGTTTTTCAGAGATAAAAATCAAACGTAATAATAGAAACGAAACATGATCATAAGATGTTACGCATAATGCTTTTGAGGCACATTCTGACGACAGATGTAAATTGCAATCTGTCTCTGTGAGCTACAATCTGGACATCTCTAGACAGAAGATACTACATCTGAACACACGCCATGAGACTCACACAAGACAGTTCTTTGAAGATATCAAATGATGTTCCTCATTCAGTGACAAAGTGAAGACTAGCTGTACGTTTCACCAGGAAATCCTATTCCTAGTCAATTCAAAAGCTTGTGCAGTACCACTGTTAAAGGTGCTGGGGTGAACGTATGAGGAAATGCATGATGTCACTGGCATGCCATGGCATGTGAAATTCAAACTTAAAGATGGCTGTGGTGATACCATGCATGCACTGGCAGATAACAGATAAGACTCACTGCTATCGTGCAACAGTCTCTACTGGTATGAGGAAAACTATTGGTTTCAAAAAAGAAATTTCATCACAATGAAACTTGTAACTGTCAGTGTCAAAGATTAAAAAAGAAATTCCATAACAGAAACTTAGTTAAAGAGGGATCTTCTGAGGAAATTCTAGTTTTTGTATCACGTATTAAGCATCTATGTACTGTCTGCATCTTACCTGTAAAGTACCTGATGTACTCAGGAAGGACCCGGTCCGATCGAGGGAGGTTTTGGAATTAGCTCGCACTATGTCTAAGCGTGACTGGTAGTCAGGGGGGTGCAGCGAACTCCTGAACACCTGCCAACGACAGTAGGAGGCGCTAGACTTTTCCACACAGACACAGGGGAATGGGAGCAATGCCTACACACACCTATGGTTAATCATAGTGTGTACGCTTATTATATTGCAAGATGGCTAATCATGAATTTAAGGAATAACTGTAATGTGGCCATGATGTACACAGAATGCGCACACAGCTCACATACATACAGTCTAGGGATATTAAGCAATGTTTGGGGTATTTTATATTTCAGATATATAAAACCTGGAGTATCCGGAGCAAAGTGGAAATACCCTACAACCTGGAAAATCCAGCAAATCAACAACTTGACTGGGAATGTGCTTTGGTCACATGTAAACAAAACAGCATAAGGTATGCCTCTGATAGCACAGCAAACTGTCATTTAAACCACACCAATGGTTTTCTCTCTAAAGAAAATAAATTCCACAAAGGCTCTTGATCAGGATTATCTTCATGCCTGTCATTGTGCCTTTTTCAGATGATTCAATCTCCCATGCTTTGTACTATGAGTCACTGAAAAACAGCCTTGTCTGGGTGAGGAGTTTCACTTCAATATGAATGAAAGGGAGATGATTCAGTGCAAAAACACACAGATGAGATGGCAAGGGGTGGAGGAAAATAGCACAAGGGCATCTGCAGGAGAAACCTCGCTTGCTGATTATCATTGATCCTTTGTTTTCTCACTACAGGCTTAATCTCTTAAACTAGAATAGCAAAGCTCTGAAACCAAACTATAAACAGAAGTAAGCAGCTAGCATGACTCTGAATTGTGCAGCAGTCACCGCAGGTTACTTCAAAGTTACCACATCAGTTTAAGGGTGTGGACCATGGAGTGCATATGAGCAATGAGTTGATGAGTAATAGGTGGGTAAGACCATGATAGCTTAACCTTGTTAAATATAACCATGAGGTTAATCAAGTACATAGGGATTGTGTGCTTAAAGACTTATTAGCTTTTATCCCAAAGTCTGTCATATTTGAATACACATAGTTTTTCTCAAGTGTTTGTCAGTGATACTCCAGTGTGTCAGTGTCAGGTCAATAATACACCTCAGGTTCTCTTGTACACAAACACAGTAATGCTGGCAAACGACTTGGCCATGGTGAGTGGAGCCTACCTCCAGGTCTTCCTCCTCATCCACACTTTGAATGCTCTGGTAGGCCAAGGTGTATACCTCCAAGGCCTTGGCATGGAATGACATCTCCACTGTTACAAACTCACCAAATATTTTCTATAAGGGGAAAGAAAACGATAATATTTCAGTACTGAATTGTCTTTGAACAAAGTGAAATCCAAAATGATTCATAACTTCCTGCTGACTTCAAGACATTAAGAAGAGTTCTGAAATGACGAAGCAAGAATAGTTTCAAACAACTGAAGGAGGCAGATGTCAAAAAGGATCCTTAAAATCATCACTGTCTGGTTTCACTTCACCCGTCACCCACTGTTTCAACTGACATATTTTTCCGCACAACAGAAATTGTAATTCTTAATTTGAGGTAGACAGAAAGCTCAGTGCAGCAGACCTTGATGTCCCGGATCTTCTGCTTCTCAAACTCATCTATGGTCTCCTCCAGCTGCCTGGTAGTCCGTGTGGCGTCCATGGTGGCTCTCTGGAGCTCAGTTTCAGCCTAACAGCACAACAAAAGAAAATGCAACAGACTACAAACCGAATCAAACGTACACAACTAGTTATGGCTAAAGTTTTGGAGAAAAGCATCAGTGTGTCACAGTGGTTTATAAACTTTAAAACCCAACAGCTTCCATTTCTGCTTTTTGATTTAATTAATTAGAAAATGAGTGCTTGATGTGTGAGCTAATTTCTGTTTGGCAATACACAAAACCACAAAAAAAACACAGTGTCACTAATGTGAAACCCCTGAAACTGGGATAGTATTGTCCAGTAGTAAAACTGAAGTACTGTCAGTTTCAGACCTGCATTTCCAGTACAACCTGCACCACTTACTGGCAAAAGCCCTACAGTTATTGACACGACAATATGCTCCTTCTACAGGAAGGGAAAGTAATAGCTTCTGCAATTTTGACACCTGCGTCTCCCGCAAACATGCAATTTAACACATTCACTACGCATACAGAGAACACAGGAGCTAGAGCTAGAAAAAAAATCAGCTGTTGTTATTACTTCCTACAAGTGATGCAGGTTGACATGTAGAACTGGTCTGACAATGACAATTCAACCTTCAATGACCTTCTTCTTGTGGACAATGTGCACTAGGTTTGTGGGTGAGTTACAAGTCATTCCCATGAGGATGCTTTGCTAATGAAGGAAAAAACACCTCCAATGCAAAGTAACTGTGAAATATGTATAATCTCTGTGGTCATTCATCACCAGTGATGCACAGATTTCATGGGACACACCTGAGACTGAAGGGTTGGTCAAGGAAACAACATTAAGAAATTTCCCAGTTGTGCGTGTTTATTCTGTTTATTTGTACCCAAGATGGCAGATGTATATAGGCAGTTTTTGTAACACTGATGTCTTTTTGTCTATTCACTCTGAGAGCATTACGAAATAGAAGAGAAGCAAGAGAAGGATACGATGATCTGCCGGTCTGAGGGGTTTTTCTGTCTGGTCCTCTCAAGCTGAGCCATCTGTTTGGCTTCTCTGTCTCTGGCACTTTGAGTCGTCTTCAGATCCTCCTGCATGGATGCACAAGCACACAAGGACACAGAAGTCATTACAAGAATGAACAATGACAGTTATTTAGACACTTAGGACATAGTCTAACAAGTATTTGGTTTACCTCAGTGTTTCCCAATCAAGTCCTCAAGTACACCCTGTTGTGCAAGTTTTTGTGTTATCTTTGCTCTGAAACATTTGGTAATGTTAAGGGAATGGGCTGAAGGATATATTGTTTCAGCTTTGACGGAAAATTAAAAATAACCCCAAGTCAAACAACCAAGACAAGTTTAATTACATTTTGGCACACTCGCTCTGTGTGTACAATAAATGGCCAATCACAACCATTCTCAAAGCAGTCTGATTCATTTAGTACGTTGTGAAAAACAACCTAAGAAGCTTTGGATGGATTTTTTTTTTGCGCTTACACAAGGCAGCATGACTATTCTGACCACTTACAGTGACACGATCGATCCCTATATAACAAGGGTAAAGTCAGAACCAAATGCAGTAGCAGAACACGGCATACATCTATTTCAGATAGTTTGCCTTGTGCTGCACTTTATGATAAAGACTCCAAATGTCACAAAAAAACTTGCTCTTCTATTCCTCATACCAGTAAGTCTCTTCTGACTCTGGTCAAAACATGACGCTGAGCAGGGTACATGCTGAAGAACAGCTTGTGAGGCAGTGGGATGTTATCATTAAATCAATACTGCCCTCATGTGGCCGTGCAGTAATAATGACAATGGCAGTAACTTCATTTGTGATCCAAACTACATCCTCAGTCAGATCCTCATTTTGGAGTGGCACACAAGTTGGTGATGCTGTATGGAGATGGGCCAGGGCAGGAAGGTAACCAGTGATACCAGTGTAGATGTTAACATGACTGTGACTCACAGGAAGACTTACCCTTTTACGTTTCACTACATCTCCATACCCTTTTAATGGCTTTATGACTTTGGCTTCAAGTCTTTCCACCTGACAAGGAGGGAGGTTCAACAAATTTAGACTGTGGCTGCAAATATGAAATTATCAATGAAGTCAAACCAGAAGTAGTTTTACCTCAGCTTGGCGGTAGTCTTCAATCTTAGCCAGGTGGTCAGCATACTGCTTCATACCCCTCTTCAGGTTTGGCGTTTCTGTGTCTGCATACAAGCCGATTTCACGGACCAGGAGGTCTGCCTTGTCTCGTAGCCTGGCTGTTTTACGGACATAGGCAGCAAAGAGTTGACACATCTCTCCAAAATGTTTCTCCACATTGGTGATGTTTTCCTGGATTTTTCTTGTCTGGCTGTCCCTGGAGAGGGTGAAGAACGACATTAACAGCAGTAATCATATAGCAGTTTGTCTGAGTGAATGAGGACAGACAAGTGCATCTGTTTCACATATTTGTGTGAAGAAGAAACTGCAAAATTTCTATCCTGAACAATAAGACGTGTAACAGGCCATCGATCTGTAAAACATTAAGTGGATGTGGCATACAGTTTTTGTTTATATTTTATCATTGTTGATGTTGTTGATTGTTGTTGCTGTTAAAAAAACATTTTCCTGTAGACATGGTTAGATGTGCACTTTATTTTGAGTATTATTATTAACGGAAGTCCATTTCAGGAGCTTCCGCCTGACAAAAACAAATCCGTTCGGGAATAAACATAATTATCATGGTTTACACCTAGCAACAGAATACCTCGGTAATGGTTTGCATCTCTAAACCGTGTAAAGCGTAAACCATAATATAAGCAACAGCTAGCTAACCAACTTTTTTTTAATCCTCGCTGGTCTTGCAAGGCTGATTTTTGTAAAAGCTAACGTTAACCAACAAAGCACTAGTTCCCCTGAAGCTAACGTTAACGAAGGGTTTGGTTTGACGTGTTGAACATCTTTTACCTCGCTCTTGCATCGGGCGTACGACTCATCTTCGTAGAAATGCAGTAAACTAAGTGTAGTTAGTGTACAGCAAAGCTTGTCTACATCCAGAAGTAACGCTAGCTAACTATGCTCTCCTCCAGGATAGAACGCCAGCCCGTCGTTTCCATGGAGTCCCACGGCGTTTCCGCTTGAGGAATGCATTCTGGGAAATTGAGTCGTTTGTTGACTTTTTTCTTTTTTAAAACTTTTCTCCTCGTTTAAGTTTATCTACAGCTGCAGGTTCCTTTCAGCGACTTGTGTATTTGAAGTATGTATCTGTATAATCAGTACTCTTATTTTTCACACTTTAACCGCATTTTGCCTATAATACTGGACTGTACAGCAGTTGTATATGCCACTGTTATCCAAAGCACTATAAAAATGTTTCTTATTTATCCATTCACACACACAGATGGTGATGTAGCTACCATGCAAGACACTGGCTGAACAATCAGAAGCGGCTGGGGTTCAGGGTCTTGCACATTAAGGACATTAAGAGCTAGGGATTGAACCGCCGACCTGTGATCCCTGAAAAACATGTTCTAACTGCTGAGCTTCTGGAAGAATACTGTACATTTATTTAAGTAAAACTGAATTCAGAACTTTTTCTTGTTATTAACTTTGTTTTCAATATGGAATTACTAGCAAGAGAAGTGGATATTTAATTGCTATGGAGATATATCTTTGCTCCTTACTGTAAAGCTTAGAGACATTATCTGTCTCTAGTTTGAAAGTTACAATGTTTTGACTACTTAGAGTATACATCTTAGTTATTGGTATAGTGTTTAACTCAGAGCGTTATGAATCCCTCTTTCATATACGTGTACGTTTTTCTTGAAGCATCCACTTGTTTTGTTGTGGTATTTCTCACAGGGTTTTTGTGACCGTACATAAATATCATTCCTAAGTCCTCTTCAGGAAATCTACTTAGAGTATATAAAATGAACATTTGAAGCTAAGTGTTTCATCTAGACTGTTGCTCTCATCTGTACCATCTTTCATTTTGACTCTTTGAACTCACAGCTAAATGATCTGATTGCATCCAACTCTTATCACACTAACAAAAGGCAAACTATAAAAGCACTTATGCAGTCTTTAATAGTGTGTCATGCCCATTAGAGATATTAACCAAAATATCAAACTACAAATCTGATTATCTCCATGGTTTCTTTCCTGGGCAATAGGTAGTGACTATCCCTGCTGGATGAATCTAAATATTTGGCTATGGTTTCTATAATTCCCCAAATAGATCAAGGTACATTGCCTACATTGCAACAAAGAGGGCCACAAATAGTCCTTTTCAACAACAGCTTGACTGTTTTTGAAATGGTGCCAAGAGCAGACTTTGTGATCACTGAAATGAATGGAAGCCTCATTGTAATTCCCTCCTCTGTGTTTGGGAATGCATGAATGTCACCAGCTGCCACGTCTGCTCCTCTGTGGAAAATGTCCAAAAACCTTAATTATCACGCTTAATCATCCATGGGATTGAAGCAGGGGAGATCCCACTGTAACAGATTGCCGATGTAAAACATGGTCATTGCATTGAGCTGTGTGACTGCAATCCCAAGAGGATCTGGTTTATGGTTTCTGGTACAGCTGATGCTGGCTTAGATTCATTTTTTTGTTAAATGCTTCTGTTATAGACTTCCTCTGCTGTGGCTGATGGGTGATTACGCCTGTTTTTTTTTTGATAATTGAATGCAAACATCAACTCATTTTAAATCAGGAAATCTGATGGCATGATGGTATCCTACATGCAGTTTTGTCTAAAGTAAATAACCACCCTTAGTTTAATGAGAATTATCGAGTGCTGTCATGAATTCCCTGGGAAAAAATATCCAGGCCTGTTTGACCTCTGATTAAAGAATGTGTGTGAGTCTGATTATGTAGTGTGAATGTGTATAACAGGAGGAGGTTCAGGAGGCTACAGGCGTGTCAATGTGTTATAGAATCTCACAGTTCTGCACCGTTTGCCACATTACTGTTAGTTATAGATGTTGAGGTTTTTAAAAGGAGCCACATCATGTTGCACAGAGTAAATTTTCGGCTTGGAATTTTTGTAATGTAACCAAATTAGAGTAAGAAGAGTCTTATATACAAAAAGGAGAGTTTCTCGGTTTCTTTGGTGTGATTGCATTACTCAACCACATGATGGCAATCCACTTCCATTTGTCAATTTGCCTAAGATGTAAGATGCAAGTATGAATTTGCCTGCTTACAGGTGGATAATGAGCTGTTTGTGAACTATTCCTTCATGCACAAAAATATTTCACTGACTCACGTTCCTCCTTGCTATCTTCATGATCATTTGTTTTCATTATTCAAGACTCCCCGGTGGTAACCCAGGACTAGATTCAAAATTCCTAAACATATAACAGATGCCTGTCTAGCCAGCTTCCTGCAGGATCTTTGTCTTGAGCGAAGCCTGGGGATGTTGAGCTATTTGCCTTGGCTGCTGGTAAATGTATTCATGAGTGGTGGCATCTTTTTAGACCGTGCATTTGACTTTCTTAAAAAAAAACAAAAAAACAGATGGTGCGTTTTTCAAACTACCAATTAGCAAGGAGAGGGCAGCAAACACTAGAAGCAGCACTCTCTGCCGCCCTCATGCTCTCTTGTCTCTGTCTTGCTGTCTTTGTCCCTCTGTGCCCTCTTTTTCAGTCTTCAGCTTTCTCTGCTTCTCTCTCTGCTTGATTCTCCCCCTCTGCTGCTCTCTACGCCACAGCGGCAGTACGACGCTGGAGAGATGTGTGGCCTGCTGAACAGATTGGGAGTGACATATGTCAGACGTGGGGGGACTTAGTGGGGCAACTGAGTATGTGTCCCCCAGCGTGCTTGTGTGTGTATATGTGTGTGTGTTGACTCTACCCCTTCAGGTGTAAGTCCTGGTGTGAACACCCCAGACTAGAGGCTGTCCTCCCACATAGAGGCACACATACGGCTTTAGATTCCCTGTTAATGACAAGAAGGAGTCTGTGGGAGGTGTCTCTGTGTGAGTGTGTATGTGTTCAGGGACGCTGAGGATTATGAACAGTATGAGATCTTGTTTGCCACTTGGTGCATAAAATGAAATTACAAGCCAAGAGTCAATATCTCATCATGCTGATTTTGGCTAACCTCGCTCTCCTTTCTTTAACTGCTACATTCCACTGATTTGGCAGAGGGACACAGCACTGCTCTCTTGCAGAAATTAACCCCAAAATACCCAGTGGGAAATATATCCATCCTCTCTATGTGCTTCAAACTCAGTTTTCAGTGTTTTCACTTCTAACTAAATTAAAAATGTATTTGTTCTCAGGTGCAATTAAATGCTCCTCTGGAGGATGTCTAAACAAAAAAGCAAGATTCCCATATCTATCATACAGTCAATCAACACGCCAGTCCTGTTCAGTTCAGCTTTTACATTCAGCTAAACTTTATTACAACAGAACAGTCAGCTTTGGATTAAATTAATTGATGTAGCAATCCTTTATATTGCCATAGCAGCATTTTCCTTCTCTCCTGATGTTTTCTTTATGTACATTATTTTGACATCACAGATAAATAAGATGTTCCAGATCTTTTCTGCACAGACAGAATCACGTATTTCAGATATGAAATTCAGTGGTATTCCCTTTTAACTCCAGCAACCTTGAACAAAAGTCCTCACTCTGCAGTTAAGCGGGTGCTTGAAGGGCAAGCCAACGCAGACACGGTCCAGTGCTTTTATTGACCCAATGAAAAACCTCTCCGAGTCTCCAGGGGTTTGGAGCTCAGGTTAGGGTCTTTGTTGTCTGCGTTCATTAGTGTCTCCTTCGCCATCTCCCTCTCTTTCTCCCTCTCTATCTCTCTTACTCTCTCTCCGACACTTCTTTTTCTAACTCCCTCACTCCCTGTCTGCTGCTCTTTTCCCCCCAGGAGCTGGCGAAGAAAATGTCACCAGATCAAATTAGTGGGAGCCTCCAACACTGCCTGTCTGCCTCTGTCTGTCTATTCCACAAAGTGATAGCAGCACTCATGGAAGTTTCATGAAGTTTGTGTCCAAACTTCATCTTTCCCAGATATGATACTCTGTGACTTTAATAGTAAAGTGATTATTCTTGTAAAGTAAATTTTCATTGTGTTTCAGCAGTGGACTGTTAAGATTTTTTCCTTTGCTGTATCTTGGTAATAATTCATGGTTACACTGGTTCATTTAAGGGAATGGAAGGGAATAGTTCGACATTTTGGGAAATATACTTGCTGGCTTTCTTGCTGAAAATAATATGTGCACGTTGAATATGAAACTGGTGTCAGAGCATTGTTAGGCCTGGTTAGCTTCAGTTAGAATAATTTAACACAATGAAGAAGATATACCCTGAAGATGAAGAAATAGTCTAGGACATAACAGAACTTTAAAAACAGAACTTTTTTGTTGCTTTGGCTTTTGAAAAGCTTCATTAAACAAAAATGAGTTAATTAGGAAGATTTGGAGGTGCTGATGCACAGAGCCAGGTCAGCTGTTTCCCCCTGCTTCCAGTCTTTATGCTAAGCTAGGCTAACCCGCTGTTGGCTCCAGCTTATTTAATTTAATTTCATATCACTTTCATTATCTCATTGACCGAGGAAGGCAACACGTTCGCAAAGCCTTGATCTCACACTCAGTCCTTTTTGCAGTGTCACCACCACCACATAACTTATTCATAGCACATTTCATATTCATAGCCTTCTTTACTTCACTGAGACGCATCGGACATAGTGATTTCTCCCCGAGTCTGGCGTTATTTACCTTAATGCATTTTAGTGGAGTGAGAGGGAATGTTGCCAGACTTCCATCTTTGCAAACACGACTTTAATGCACGTTAACCTTGGTGGCAGTAAAAGCCCTCACCATTATTCCTCTTAAACCATATAGTGTCTATCAGAGTCCATTGGGGGTGAAACTGGAGCACTTCCAGGACTCTTCACCAACCGACCGCAAAAGGACCTTAATTGAAAATGACTTCAGACTATTGAAAAAGAGAGAGAGGGTTGGCTGAGGCCACAATACCGGGGCATTTAACAGTGTGAAGAGGTTGGGAAAAGATTGTTTGTGTGGTCCATTTTTTCCTAATGTATGTTAACTGAATAAACATAACGTTGTAGGCTAAATTTAGGCTGACCCTAAACCATTTAAGTGAAAGAGAGCAAAAAAAGAAAAAAAGAGTAAAAAAGGTCCAGAAACCAAGCGATCTATGGCAAGAGTGAAAGGAACACACAATTAGTCCATTTCCATGGTGCTCCATCACAGCCGGATGAAAGTGGCTACTGTCCTGCTGCCATTAATATGCAAATGGTAAAAATGGCCCTTGAGTGCAGGGAGCAGTTCCCTCAAGTGCATTCATTAGCCACCGTTAGCATAATTGATTCCCAGTCCTGCCATAAAACTGGTCACTCCCTGTGCCTCTCGCTCTGGGGGATCCTCTGGGGACTTCACGGGGTAACTTCAATCATAAATCATTAAAGGACACCACTAGCCAATGGACTGTGCCAAGGCCCCAGAGACGTGCGAGCAACAGTAATACTGTCACTGACGTCTAAATCATCGATGTGACATGTAAAGGGGCCTACAGGCTGACATATCCTACACGCCACCTCTCTATCCTCATTTCTTAACTTGGTGTCATAAAAATGTATGTGCCCTATAATTAGGAAACGTGTACCTCAGCACAGCATATGTCAGAGACTGACTTTTTGGATTTGTGCCAGAAATTATTTAGGTAATTGCATAATAGTTTTGTGATTTTGTAAAATCTTGTGATTTTGCATATCTTATGCCTTGTTAGTTTAAGTCTCCAATTCCAAAGTCTCCAAAAACAGTTTTTTTTTAAAACCAACATACCAACCAACATTTTACATAAAATATTGTAAAACCAATGAGTATTCTATGCGGTCTACCTCAGTCATAAGTTACTTTGGTAATTAAATGAACATCAGGACTGCAGACCAGTTACTGCAGAAGTCATGATAGCTATTAGCTTCAGCTGTATTTCTCTCTCCAGCATCACCATTCAGAGCAGGTGTGTGGCTTATTAAGGCTGCTATTAGAGGGAGAGAGAGAGAGTCTGTGCAGTAAAAGATATTTTCTTCATCCATACCATCCAACCTTCCCTCCATCTGTCCATCCATCCATCCCTCCTCTTTACAGTCTAATTAAACTCATCGGGTTGTGCTGTGAAGGTTCCCAGCAGCTCAGAGAGGCAGAGAGTGAGTGAGAGGGACAGACACAGAGAAGAGAATGAGGGGAGAGGAATAGCGGCATGTTCATGATGTATCGCCACCTTGCAAAATAAAACATATTCATAAAGAATATTCATTACCGCTACCAGCCATTCCCCAGATGGCCAGAAAATTGGCTTTGTGTTGAGATGTGGATTCAGGCATGCATATTAATGGAAGACAGATGTAAACGCATATTCATATTCTTTGGCTCCTCTTTTTCTTTTTTTTGTGACAGACAAAATGATAATGCATCCACTTAGGAGAGGGGAAAAGGGGCTGCATCCGGGAAGCAATTCACCTCTAATGTGCTGGTGGGTTATTGGCTTTTTGTCAGACTGGCAGTGTGTGTCCCTATTTGTCTAGTATGTATTTGTGTGGAGTTGTCCCATCTACATTTTAAGTAAGTGCTCTCTCTCTCTCTCTGTCTCATTCACACACACACACACACACACACGCACGCGCGCACACACACACATACATACTTCTCAGTGTGTAGCTTGATGTAGTTAGTGATGCTGTTGAATTGTATTGTATTACATTATACAGAGAAGTGTTTCTGTTATTTAGGCTACCCTCACTGATACAAATGGAATGGACAAAATAATAGAAACACCTATTGGTAAGATGCAGTACATTATAACAGCAAAAAAAAACTGCAGCTGCAAACATGACCATACAGAATCAACAGTTCTCTAAAACAGTTTTGGCAAAAACTGAACACAGTATTGCCAAGTTCTACTCACCAGACTTTATTCTGAGTCATCTTTCTTTTTGAAATCACGATCCTATCCTCCACCTCCAGTTGCTGGCCATTTGCCATTACCTTTATAAAGTTCACGTTGTTGCCACCAGAGGACAGTAGCGCTCTCTCAGCCTCCTCCTTTAAGGCCATGGAACGAAACTCTTCCATCTTGCCTTGGATGGCTGCAGAACTTAAGTACTGGTGGTATATAAATCCCTGTGATATACATAGTCAGCTGAAAATTATGGCATCAGCAGTGAGTGTCTGTATTGGTGTGGCCAGATTGTGTTGAGCTTCATGAGATATTTGGTGGGACAGTCAGAAAGATGACTGCAAGTTCTACCAATAAAAACATGAAAGACATCCCAAAATAGTTAAAAACATATGCAAAAAGGTGATATTAATAACTGTTTTAGGCAGCTGTTGTATCCAGAGCCACTGCATAAACCCTCAATTACCCATCACTGCCATGGCTACTAACAAATCCCCTCAGTAAAAAGCAAGTTTTAGCTGAACCTCTGTGAAAAAGGGTGCCCAGGCCCATTTGATAAACTGATGGTGTCACAGTATATTTCAAATCTTTAGGTATATTCATAAAGTATTGTTGTATTGTTTGGTTTTTCGGAATTGTGAAAATAATTTATTTTCTCATCAGTCTAATTATATTACTATGCTAAATAGAGCACTTTGTCATGATACACAATTAAACCATTCTGCTAACACCCGTGACACAAGTATAGCCACTAGTCCAATAACCAACCCCAGAGCTCCCCTATACATATTAGATCTCATCTTCATGTTACAGCCTATATATGTCACAGTGAGAATAGGGGAGGTTTTTAATAGAAATGGCCTCATAAACCCTCAATCCTGCAACAGTGCGCAGCTCAATTGGAATAAAACCTTCTTTGTGTAAGTGTATGCCAATACGGAAAATTAAAGTCAGTTAATAAAATGCAGTGCTAAATCAATGGGAGCCATAAAAGTTACAGGGCGATATTAAAATGTGGGGGGTGAGGAGGGTGGGGGGCAATAGTGGCATTAACACGCTGGGCCTGAATTATCATGTTAATTTAATATCCAGTCTTCAAATGAAGCAGAAAGCCCAATAAAGGTCAATTAAGCAACTAGCCTCCCATCTCCATTTAGAATTTTATGACCTCATCTAAATCATGGAGCTGGTGCCCGGGTCCAAGGGACCCCACTAGCTGCTGAAGACCTTTGGGACCCAACGAGGGCACAAGCTTTTAAGATCTAAGTTCATGACTCCGGTTAGTTTGGATTGGGACAGCTCTGTGATTGTAGCCCCACCTTGCCCCTAATAACTTCTTTGAATTATAGATGTTATTCTTGCTGCTGCCCACAAGAACAAGGTTTATACATTTTATGCAGCCTAAATGTAGCTGTAGGAAGAAAGGCTGCAATGTATCCAACATGAACTTTTTTTTTTAAATATGAATTTGTATCTCATTACACTCTCAATCAAAAGACAACCACCGACCAAAAGATGACCACTCACACAAACGCTAGTTTCTCTAGGCTATATCACCTTTTATTTGTTGTTATCTCCCTTTGGTAGTCACTCTTTGTACATCTCAACTGTCAGCTCAACTATTAATTGTCAGCTCAAACTATCAATAATTATTTGAATCAACATTAATTCATTTATATTTTGATTTAAATGGATTCATTATCAAAAATTCTCATCTTTTGGAGTGAAGAAAGAGACAAAATATAATTACCACTAATCAGGCATCTGTTTTTTTAAATAATGAGCTGTAACCTGCGTTAATCCCAAAGGTCTGTTGCGTTAAATGCCTGTCTGCTTCATTCATATATGTATGCCTGTCTTCTGTGGATAAACCCTCTGTGGTCCTGCAGGATAGAATTATTGATCAAGCCAACCTTATGACCAGAAAAACCTGCTAATGTGTCAAACAGCCAAACTAAATAATGACAACTGGCCTACCCTCTTCGCTGTTATAAGTGCGCTAACTGAAGTTTAAAATTGATGTCCACTGACATCATGGTGAATGAAGAGTCAAAAAAATGATGAATAATTCTCATGTAAGCACAATACTCATCGACCACTTATTGACCTCTTCAGGTTGCAGGCTGCTGCATTGACATGGCTTTATGCAGATCCATAGTCTTATGAATAAATCACACTGAGCTAGTTAGAACTAGTCTTTCAAGGTTCACAGTTAATAAACAAAAGAATGAGCGCTGCTGTTGTGTGACCTGAATCACAGTACTGTTTTAATTGCCTCTGTAGGCAGTGACAACAGGTAGATAAAGACTTCTCTGAATAAATAAACTTCTCAGGAACACTTCTGACTTCATTATTATCTCAGGATGCACAGTGATTTATTTCATGTGTTCTGTTTACAGCTACTCAGGTGAGTTTCTTAAATAAATATAACTCAGGTTGTCATGATATAGGCATTTTATTGTAATCCTGCTCATTATAAGTTTCCATAATATTAGACCTGTTAGAACAATTTTGATATAAATCCAACCTCTCAAATGTGTCTATTTTCTGGTTTTCTAACTCTGTTGTGATAGTAAATTGTTTACTATCACAGTAACCTTAGACTCTATGAACAACATTTAAATATCATATACTGTATACCAATAACCATAAATACTCTGGAACATGAAAAAGTTTTGGTGTGGAGTCTGGTTTTGATATCCCATCTTGACAGTGAAGATCAGAATTCCAGAAAGTTTCACAGATGCCAATGCTTTGGGGTAAAGCTAAAGTACAAACGCTGCTAATTCCCACATTACACTCCCATTGCTCATAAAACAGCAGTTGCGATGCACACATGGCTTTTGCATCTTTAAATACACTTTCAGTCTGTGAAACACCCCCATACAAAATGCATAATATGCAACAATTCAGCAAAATGTTATGGTGGAAAGTGAGCATCCTTGCTTCGTTCCACATGCTACGCATCTGGATAGTGTCTGGGCACATTACATGAGTGAATGGGTTCGTGACCCAGATTCTCTAATGGGATTTTAGGTGTCTAAAAAAATAGAATTGCTTTTTTTTTCAACTGACAGATGTTCCTCTTTGATAATTACATAAACACTAAACAAGTAAGACATTGAGATGAAAGACATAAAAAAAAGTAACTGTACAGATGCATTAGTTTGGATTTTTAGTGATCGTGCTAAGGTTTGGTGACATTTTCTTCAACGTGCATGACATTGTAAATGAAACATTTATTCTGTGCTCATAGCTCCTGCCTGAATGCTTAAAATCCTAAAGTAGCATTGCTCTCTCTTAGTGTGTTTCTGTATTAATTAGGGTGAAAATAGACTTGGGCTTTTGTTTACCAGAAGAAATAAGATATCAGATATTCCAGTACGCCCAGAGAACACACACACAGTCTGTGCTGCCTGAACATGCCTGTGAAGCCATGCTGCGCTGAAGGCAATCTGTCTCCCCCACCCATAACGACCATCTGTCATTAGTGTAGATCAATGGAGATGATAGATGGGGAGGGCTTGCTGTGCTGACAGAAGCACTGAGATAGGAGTCCAGGAATGACCACGGTTATGGTGCGTGGTCCGGACCCAGCAGGCAAAAGCCCTGGTGTTAATTTTGTATCCATGCTGAGGTCGGGTTGATATGAGTTTGGACTGTCAAGAAAGCTACAGACTGGCTTTTGAAAATTCAGTGTGAGTGTTACATATGTTTTGAAGCATTCACCCACAACGCTTTACTCCTGTTCCAGAAGTGTTATAAATTCTCTCTGAATAATCCATTTTCCTAAGCACTTGGTGGGTTATTCAAAGCATGTCATATGCAGTTGATGTAAAACAAGGCAAAAAAAAAAAAAAAAGCAACCAGAGAATGGACCGTGCCACGCCTGCCTCTACACATCTCAAAGCATGACATCCCAATAACCAGCACAAACCAGTTTGGATCCACTGGGTAAAATCAAGAGGACTGGACATGATTTGATGAAGCCCATTTCACACTTGCTAAGAGAGATGGACGGTCCAAGGCCTGTTGAAATCCCTGGGGTTTCGGACAAGAGCATCAGAGGATTTTCAACACAAGTCATTCTTAACACAGTGGAGAAGACAAAATGAAGGGCTTTACTCCAATTTTAGCCACCAAAATTGAATTCTGAGATAACAGAGGCTCCCCTGTGGGATTTATCCCTCATCTGTGTTCCCTCACCATTCTGGTATGAATTCAGTTTCTTTTGTCATCTTTTTACTTTTGCTGTAATTGGAGCTATGACCTCCCTGAGAATTCATTGTTTTGGTATTTTGAGATAGGTTGTTGAATTTAAGTGTGAGGGTGAACAAAACAAAACAGTTGAACAGATAAATGGAATAAAAAAAACTAAACATACCACCTCTGATTACTCTCCCTCCGATTACTCTAATAAATATGAACCATACAGTGACACAAAAACCCACACAATCACCTGGATACAGTCTTACTAGTTCACATGTACTGACATGCTCACACACACACAAGAACACACACACTTTCCTCTCCTATACACACGGGCAGTGGGGATTGCTTCGGAAAAACAGCACCTGCTCCTCCATTTGAAAACTATTTAGGGAGGCATCAAACTCTATCAGGGCAGGTCTGATTGCGGTCGCCTCTTCACAGTCCTCCAATCACTCAGTGAGTCAATTAGCCCCCCGCCTCTCCTCACACAGACACACACACACACACATACATACAGAATGCACAACAGACTCCCATTCCCCTCCGTCCGCTGTGGATTCCGCCAGGGAATGAGAGTCCATCGGCGGCCTCCCAACAACACCTGAGGCCCCCCAGCACCACCCAGCCCCCCTCCCTCTACCCACTGTCAGCTAATAGCGGTGCTCCAAGGGCACCCGAACCACAATGGCATTCAATTCACCCCCATTGTACCCCTTTTACCAAGCCTCATACCAGCGACTCAACAGCTATTTAGCAGATGATAGGAAAAGAAAGAGAGTGTGGAGGAGAGCGAGAGAAAGTAGGAAATGAGCGATGCAACAACAGGGGTGATGCGTCCGCTCACCTCTGTGATCATTTACTTTGTTCAGTGGAGGTGAATTTGATTGTGCTGCTCATGGTGCATGTGCTGGTGTCGGTCTTCGTCTTTGCAAGTATTAAGAGGGTGTTTGCGGGCTTGCAGGCGTATTTCTCATTGCATCCGCTTTCACCTGTGCGTATGTGTGTGGAGCCTCTGTTTCATCGACTCTTTGCGTTAGCGGGTGGTGCTCTCTCACAATCGCTTATTTATTCAGGGCCTTTTGAAATAATCGAGTTGACACATCTGTCAGATGGTGAGAGGAGGAATGCTAAAAGGTCACTGGGCGAGGTACCAGCTGCTCCCGCACCAAACCTTTCCTGCCTCCAAATAGCACAGTCATTACACCACAACAGATGGGACTCCTGCCTTTCATTTCTGCCTCACTCGCACACACACACATCCGCGCACGCACAGAGGAGCGTACTCACATATGTGGCAAGCACCCATCACACTCATCCACACGTGCACACATATACGCAGAGGTGCAGTCACACCAGACACTTGTCACAGACAAGACAGGCAAACAGGCAGAGACATGTACTGTACACATCTGCAGACACACACGCAGACACAAATACACACACATTTATTCCCTCCCTCAGTCACTGTCTCTCCTGCTCTCACCTGCACTCTCTGTACTCTTTCTCTCCAGGTCTGATTTCCATGTACAAGGTCAGTATCAGCTGTCTACAGGGAACATCACTCCCTCATAGCCAGAGCACGACAAAAGGACAAACGCAGTCACACTAAGGACAAAAGGCGGGGGAGACCTTCTCTCTGCAGTGTGCCTCTTTATTTCTCATTCAACCTCCTTTATTTTTTTTTTTTTATCTCTGAGCTATTGTTTAATGATATCACTCTCAAAGACATAAGAGAAGTGAGATAGTGAGATGTGATACAACGGACTTATATCTCGGGCTGGCTTTGTTGGGTGGAAAAAGTGCTAGGCATTGTGAAACCCAAAGAAAAGCCTGGGGTCTTGCTCCAAGTAGTGCCTTTGATGGAGCTCTATAGATTCGAGTTTGCTTGAATAGGAGGGCTTTTTCTGATGACTGCGTAAAAAAATCTATTTCCTCCCCCAAGCGGTGGAGGCATATGGCAACCTTAACCACCTTATAAAGAAAACCAACCTAGTTCAGACACATTTCCTCAAGTACACTTCAAAGATCATTGCTTACTCAATCCAGCAGTCGTCGATTTTGCTGTGTGCACATCATCAGATCTTATTGAAGACTTTGATATTGTGTTCTCTTTCAAGTTGAAATGAGATAAAGTAGAGGATCTTTGTGTTACATTACAAGGGGCATGTTGCTTTAAAATATGTAATTGTTCCACAGCAAACCCTATAGTCATTTGTTGTATTTGCCAGCTGGGCTATTGTTCCAGTTAATGAGCTTAGAGGAACCCAGGGCTACGTTGGAGAAGTCGGAGCTGGGAAGTAGTATGCTACAGTGCATAGCTTGCTGTATGCAAATGTGTTGAAGCAAAGTGTTAGTGAAGTCGTGTAGAATTCATTAGAATTTAATGATTATGGCTTTGTAGTGGTGTGGCGTCAGGACAAGCGAGGCATTCACTGCTTGACCAGTTAAAGCTTGACATCAGTTAGAACGATACCGAAGTGGAAGCAATATCTCTCATTACATCTCAAAACAACGTTATGTCCCATAAATGATCTGATATTGACTGTTTGCAATCATCTTGCAATTTACACGCTCTTGTGGCCGCAGTAAGCTATTGTCTCTTGAAGCTAGGCTGCCTAACAGCATCTATCGATTCTGTCATTTTTGTCAACATGGCCGTGGCTTGTCAGGGGGTGCATGCACATTTGATAATCCGGGATTAGACAATTAGTTCAAGAATCCTATCTTCCTGAGCGTTAGTGGTAGCATGAGGAAATTACACTATTATTTATCATTTTGAATTAGTATAAGTTGTCTTACAAATCACCTTGGACAACCTTGGCGATGTTAAGGCGTATTGTGGACCTGCTTTTAATAACTCTTTCACAGACATATTTATTCATTTTGCATACTTGCAGGTAACCATGTACCATAATACTAAAGCCTTTCAATTCTGTTCTGCTTTTTGCTTGTATTAATATCTCATTTTTGTTAATCATGGTGTAGGATTCTCTGCAGATCTGCAGTAAGTTTGAGAAGTTTGAGACAGCATATTGAGGCAGGAAAATATAGGATTCTACATTGTCTCTGGAGTGTGTCATTGATATTTTGAAGTCTATCATAGAAGTGATTCCTGTTGATATTTTTCCTCTCTACTGGACATTTGATATGTTTACTGTCAGTTCAATGGAGTAATCCTAATACTTCTTCAGCTTTGAAAGGCGTACAGAAAGGTGAAGGTGTCCAGGTGGAGAGCAGTATGAGAACATCAAGCTCTCTCCTGCATCTTGCAGCAGGAGAGTGACTTTCAGCTCAGGAAAAACAGGCGGCATGAAGTTACAAGATAGGCCCTGAATTTAAGAGATACTTGCTACTGCTTCTGTTATGAAAAGGTGGTGCATTTTAATCTGCTCCATTTTTTTCTTGTTGAAGTAGTAAACGGCTGAATTGCACATTGAGATAATGGTGAGATGGGGGGGTAGCTGGCTCTTCGGATCTGCTTGCCTATCTGTAAAAGTCACCGCACGCCAGCCACGGCAGTTTAATGTACAAAAACAGCAGCAAGGGCACATTAAGGATAAATCTGAATTGCTTTGCTAGGTCACACGTGAGGCTGAAACATATTATGTGTTAGTTGAATTCTGTTTTTATAGGATATTGCCACACAATATTGCAATGCATAATGTACATTTTCCCTTACCAACAAATAGACAGGATAATACAGCAATCCACAATGTCTGGCCAGCCATAGAGTAGTGGCCAGCAGGGTGCATTAAAGGGGTAATAATGCATAAATAATGTAAATGCACAGTTAGGCTATAGCCACTGATTTTTATAGTCTGCTATGTGGGGAACATTATTCAGATGTGTCTCCTGCAGCAGGTTGAAGGATTACATTTCCATCTCTGCTCTGTTTGTGCACACCTTGGTGTAGTAAAGTACTGAAACCTCTCAGGCTGGACGTTACATCTCTATGTTGTTAACAGACTCTATTGCATATTTTATCACTGACATTTATGAGCTCATGCAGAAAATGGAAGTACCAGATATACAAGGGATGTCCTGCGTCACACTAATTCCAGTTGCATCAGCAACATCAGTGGAAAAAAGGTGAAATCTCTGGCGTCGTACATGACACATTTTTCCTTTCACCCATATGTTTTTATAGTTTTAATATTAATTTTCCAGAATAAAAGATGTTAAACATCCACTCTCAGTTGGCTCAAATGAAAGCTCTGTTACAAAGCCAGTGTCATTTATGTCTTAAATTATATCAAACAGACTGAAAGGCCAACAATGACAGACATGCTATCACCCATGATGACACCCCACACCCACGTTATCATCTGTGAGTAACTCTTTATCAGTTGTTTGTGTCGCTGCAAAGTTCATTTGTCACGCCCATATGTGACCCATTAACATAACTATCAGAAACACTCATGGCGGGAGACTTCACCGCACACTCATGGATGCCTTCGAGCTCCTCTCTGTCCGTACACACCAAGCTGCATGTGTCAACATCATGATCGTGTGTGTGTGTGTGTGAAGGAGTGGGGAATAATAATCAAATGTGATTTGACAGATGACAGTGTGGTGCCTGTATTTGCATGTCCTAGTGTGTGTGCGTGTGTTGTATGTGTGTACACTATTTGCTCTACTGTTTTAATGGGCAGCTGCCATTATTAATAACTATTAATCTTACAGTTCATGTATTAAGATTCCCATTTCCCTACCTCATGGGTGTGTGTGTGTGTATGTGCGTGCTGTGTGTGTACATTTACATATGTGTACACTGATGTGATTGATGTCCCCTCCTTCACTCCCCCTCAGCACCCTCTCAGATTTAGTGCCCCCAAACTCGCTTTGGCACAGGCCCCCTTAAGCACAGTAAGCATAAAGCTGCCGATTCACTTTATGATGCCTGCTCTCCAGACCTTTGGTAGATTTACCGTGATTTTTATGTATTAGCTGGTACTGGAATGTGGTGGGTGATAATGACGGACAGGCAGCTGGTCATGGAGGGAGAAAAGTGCTTTGCTGGCAGCTTTAATGGAATCAACAGAACAGTGAAGGGGATTCAATTAAAACTTGTTCTTTGTGAGGTTTCACCACAATGGATGGAGCTATATAGCTACATTAAAGACTGTTTC